>NW_026654713.1:5555-8301 GCF_009828535.3 Hylobates moloch
CTTTTTTGGTTATGTCTCTGCCAGGCTTTGGTATCAGGACGATGCTCGCTTCATAGAATGTGTTAGGGAGGATTCCCTCTTTTTCTATCAATTGGAATAGTTTCAGATGGAATGGTACCAGTTCCTCCTTGTACCTCTGGTAGAATTCAGCTGTGAATCCATCAAGTCCTGGACTCTTTTTGGTTGGTAAGCTATTGATTATTGCCACAATTTCAGAACCTGTTATTGGTCTATTCAGAGATTCAACTTCTTCCTGGTTCAGTCTTGGGAGGGTGTATTTGTTGAGGAATTTATCCATTTCTTCTAGATTTTCTAGTTTATTTGCATAGAGGTGTTTGTAGTATTCTCTGATGGTAGATTGTATTTCTGTGGGATCAGTGGTGATATCCCCTTTTTCATTTTTTATTGCATCTATTTGATTCTTCTCTCTTTTCTTCTTTATTAGTCTTGCTAGCAGTCTATCAGTTTTGTTGATCTTTTCAAAAAACCAGCTCCTGGATTCATTAATTTTTTGAAGAGTTTTTTGTGTCTCTATTTTCTTCAGTTCTGCTCTGATTTTAGTTATTTCTAGCCTTCTGCTAGCTTTTGAATGTGTTTGCTCTTGCTTCTCTAGTTCTTTTAATTGTGATGTTAGGGTGTCAGTTTTGGATCTTTCCTTTCTCTTGTGGGCATTTAGTGCTATAAATTTCCCTCTACACACTGCTTTGAATGTGTCCCAGAGATTCTGATATGTTGTGTCTTTGTTCTCGTTGGTTTCAAAGAACGTCTTTATTTCTGCCTTCATTTCATTATGTACCCAATAGTCATTCAGGAGCAGGTTGTTCAGTTTCCATGTAGTTGAGTGGTTTTGAGTGAGTTTCTTAATCCAGAGTTCTAGTTTGATTGCACTGTGATCTGAGAGACAGTTTGTTATAATTTCTGTTCTTTTACATTTGCTGAGGAGAGTTTTACTTCCAACTATGTGGTCAATTTTGGGATAGGTGTGGTGTGGTGCTGAAAAAAATGTATATTCTGTTGATTTGGGGTGGAGAGTTCTGTAGATGTCTATTAGGTCCACTTTGTGCAGAGCTGAGTGCAATTCCTGGATATCCTTGTTAACTTTCTGTCTCGTTGATCTGTCTAATGCTGACAGTGGGGTGTTAAAACCTCCCATTATTATTGTGTGGGAGTTTAAGTCCCTTTGTAGGTCACTGAGGACTTGCTTTATGAATCTGGGTGCTCCTGTGTTGGGTGCATATATATTTAGGATAGTTAGCTCTTGTTGAATTGATCCCTTTACCATTATGTAATGGCCTTCTTTGTCTCTTTTGATCTTTGTTGGTTTAAAGTCTATTTTATCAGAGACTAGGATTGCAACCCCTGCCTTTTTTTGTTTTCCATTTGCTTGATAGATGTTCCTCCATCCCTTTATTTTGAGTCTATGTGTGTCTCTGCACGTGAGATGTGTTTCTTGAATACAGCACACTGATGGGTCCTGACTCCTTATCCAGTTTGCCAGTCTGTGTCTTTTAATTGGAGCATTTAGACCATTTACATTAAAGTTAATATTGTTATGTGTGAATCTGATCCTGTCATTATGATGTTAGTTGGTTATTTTGCTCATTAGTTGATGCAGTTTCTTCCTAGCTTCGATGGTCTTTACAATTTGGCATGTTTTTGCAGGGGCTGGTACTGGTTTTTTTTTTTTCCATGTTTAGTGCTTCCTTCAGGAGCTCTTTTAGGGCAGGCCTGGTGGTGACAAAATCACTCAGTGTTTGCTTGTCTGTAAAGTATTTTATTTCTCCTTCACTTATGAATCTTAGTTTGGCTGGATATGAAATTCTGGGTTGAAAATTCTTTTCTTTAAGAATGTTGAATATCGGCCCCCACTCTCTTCTGGCTTTTAGAGTTTCTGCTGAGAGATCAGCTGTTAGTCTGATGGGCTTCCCTTTATGGGTAACCCGACCTTTCTCTCTGGCTGCCCTTAACATTTTTTCCTTCATTTCAACTTTGGTAAATCTGACAATTATGTGTCTTGGAGTTGCCCTTCTCGAGGATTATCTTTGTGGCGTTCTCTGTATTTCCTGAATCTGAATGTTGGCCTGCCTTGCTAGATTGGGGAAGTTCTCCTGGATAATATCTTGCAGAGTGTTTTCCAACTTGGTTCCATTCTCCCTGTCATTTTCATGTACACCAATCAGACGTAGATTTGGTCTTTTCACATAGTCCCAAATTTCTTGGAGGCTTTGTTCATTTCTTTGTATTCTTTTTTCTCTAAACTTCCCTTCTCTCTTCATTTCATTCATTTCATCTTCCATCAGCGATACCCTTTCTTCCAGTTGATCGCATCTGCTACTGAGGCTTCTGCAATCTTTGCGTAGTTCTTGAAACTTGGCTTTCAGCTCCATCAGCTCCTTTAAGCCCTTCTCTCCATTGGTTATTCTAGTTATCCATTCTTCTAATTTGTTTTCAAAGTTTTTTAACTTCTTTGCTATTGTTTTGAATTTCCTCCGGTAGCTCAGAGTAGTTTGATCGTCTGAAGCCTTCTTCTCTCAACTCATCAAAGTCATCCTCCATCCAGCTTTGTTCTGTTGCTGGTGAGGAACTGCGTTCCTTTGGAGTACGAGAGGTGCTCTCCTTTTTAGAGTTTCCAGTTTTTCTGCTCTGTTTTTTCCCCATCTTTGTGGTTTTATCTACTTTTGGTCTTTGATGATGGTGATGTACAGATGGGGTTTTGGTGTGGATGTCCTTTCTGTTTGTTAGGTTT
>NW_026654714.1:0-8301 GCF_009828535.3 Hylobates moloch
ATGCAATGGAATGGAATGGAATGGAATGGAATGGAATGGAATGGAACACTGAAATAAAATGTGAGCTGATATTGTGTCTCTGCAATCCAGCCAGGGTGACAGATGAACTAGTTGAGAGAAACTAATTGAATAGAATAGTGTGAAATGGAATGGAATGGAATGGAATGGAATGGAACAGAATGCAATGAAATCAATAGAATGGAATGGAATGGAATGGAATGGAATGGCATTCAATGGAATGGAATGGAAAGGAATGGAATGAAATTGAATGCAATGGAATGAAACGGAATAAAGTGGAACAGAATGGAACAGTGAAATAAAACATAAGAGGACATTTTGCGACTGCAATCCAGCCGGGGTGACAGATTGAGAACTGGTTGAAAGAAAGAAATAGAATACACTGCTGTGGAATTGAATGGAATAGTGTGGAATTGATCAGCGTGGGATGGAATGGGATGGGATGGAATGGAATGGAGAGGGATGGGATGGAATGGAACGGAATGGAAGGAAGTGGAATGGAATGGAATGGAATGGAATGCAATGGAATGCAATCGAATGAAACGGAATAGAACGGAAAGGAACTGTGAAATAAAATGTGAACTGACATTGTGCCACTGCAATCCTGCCAGGGTGACAGATTGAGAACTTGTTGAAAGAAAAGAATAGAATCGAATAGTGTGTAATGGAATGGAATGGAATGGAATGGAACCGTGAAATAAAATGTGAGCTGACATTGTGCCACTGCAATCTAGCCATGTTGACAGATTTAGAACTTGTTGAAAGAAACGAAATGGAACAGAACAGTGTGGAATGGAAAGGAATGGAATGGAATGGAATGGAATGGAATGGAGTGCAGTGGAACGGAATGGAATGGAACGGAATGGAAAGGAATGGAATGGAACAGAATTCAAAGGAAAGGAACGGAACAGAACGGAACGGAACAGAATAGAACGGAATGGAATGGAATGGAATGGAATGGACTGCAATGGAATGGAATGGAACGGAATGGAATGGAATGCAAGAGAATGGATTGAATGAAATGGAGAAATAAAATGTGAGCAGACATTGTGACACTACAATCCAGCTAGGGTGACAGATTGAGAAAATGTTGAAAGAAATGAATGCAATAGGAAAGTGTGGAATGGAATGGAATGGAATGGTTAAATAAAATGTGAGCTGACATTGTGCCATTGCAATCCAGCCAGGCTGACAGACTGAGAACTGTTTCAAAGAAAGAAATAGAGTGGTATAGTGTGGAATGGAAAGGAAAGGAATGGAAAGGAATGGAACGGAATGGAATGGAATGCAATTAAACGGAATGGAACGGAATGGAATGGAATGGAACGGAATGCAATGGGATGTATTTGAATGGAATGGAATGGTATGGAGGGCAATGGAATGGAATGGAACGAAATGGAATGGAATGGAATCGAACAGAATGGAATGGAATGGAATGGAAAGGAATGGAATGGAAAGGAATGGAGATCAATGGAACGGAATGGAATGGAATGGAACGAAATGGAATGGAATGGAATGAAATGGAATGGAATGGAACGAAATGGAATGGAATGGAATGGAATGGAATGCAAAGGAATGGAACGGAATTGAAAAATGTGTAGTTGAGAGCAGTGGAGTGGAATGGAGAAGAAAGGAAGGTTGTCTAGTGCAGTGGATTGCAGTGGAATGGAATGGAATGGAATGGAGAGGATAGGAATGGAATGGAAAGGAATTGAATGGAATGGAGCGTGACGGAACGGAATGGAAGGAAATGGAACGAAATGGAATGAAATGGAACGGAATGGAACGCAGTGGAATGGAACGGAATGGAATGGAATGCAGTGGAATGGAATGGAATGGAATGGAATGGAATGGTATGGAGAAAAGCACAATGGAGTAGAGTGTAAGGGAGAAGATAGGAAGGGAGTGGAATGGAGTGGAAATGAGAGGAATTGAATGGAATGGAAGGGGATGAAATGTAATGTTATGAAATGGTGAAATAAAATGTGAGCTGATATTGTTTCACCGTAATCCAGCCAGGGGGACAGATGGACAAATTGTTGAAAGGAACTAATTGAATAGAATGGTGTGGAATTGAATGGAATGGAACAGAAAGGAATGGAACGGAATGAAATGAAATCAATGGTATAGAATGGAATGGAATAGAATGGAATGGAATGGAATCTCGTTCAATGGATTGGAATGGAACGGAATGCAATGAAATTGAATGGAATAGAATGAAATGGAATAAAATGGAAAGGAATCGAACGGTGAAATAAAACGTGAGATGACATTTTGCCACTGCAATCGAGCCAGGGTCACAGATTGAGAACATGTTGAAAGAAAGAAATAGAATACACTGCTGTGGAATTGAATGGAATAGAATGGAATTGAATGGTGCAGAATGGAATGGGATGGGATGGAATGGAACGGTATGGAACGGAATGGAATGGAGAGAAATGAAACGTAATGGAACGGAATGGAAGGAAATGGAATGGAATGGAATGGAATGGAATGGAATGGAATGGAATGGAATGAAATGGAATAGAATGGAAAGGAAATGTCAAATAAAATGTGAGCGGACATTGTGCCACTGCAATCCAGCCAGGGTGACAGATTGAGAACGTGTGGAAAGAAAAGAATAGAATCGAATTGTGTGTAATGGAATGGAATGGAATAGAATGGAACAGTGAAATAAAATGTGAGCTGACATTGTGCCACTGCAATCTAGCCATGTTGACAGATTGAGAACTTGTTGAAAGAAAGGAAAATGGAATGGAATGGAATGCTTAAACAAAATGTAAGATGACATTGTTACATTGCAATCCAGCCAGGGTGACAGATTGAGAACTGTTTCAATGAAAGGAATAGAATGGCATTGTGCGGAATGGAATGGAATGGAATGCAATTGAATGGAATGGAATGGAATGGAATGGAATGGAACAGAACGGAACGGAACGGAACGGAACGGATTGGATTGGAATGGAATGGAATGGAATGGAATGGAATGCAATGGAAGGGAATGGAATGAAATGGAATGGAATGGAATGGAACAGAATAGAATGGAATGGATTGGAAAGGAATGGAAGGGAAAGGAATGGAGTTCAACGGAAGGGAATGGAATGGAATGCAATGGAATGGAATAGAATGCAAAGGAATAGAATGGAATGGAATGGAATGGAACTGAAAAATGTGTAGTGGAGAACAGTGGAGAGGAATGGGGAAGAAAAGAAGGTTCTCTAGTGCAGTGGATTGCAGTGGAATGGTATGGAATGGAATGGAGGGGATGGGAATGCAATGGAAAGGAATGAAATGGAATGCAGTGCAATGGAACGGAATGGAACAAAATGGAATGAAATGGAATGGAATGGAATGCAGTGGAATGGAATGGAATGGAAACGAATGGAATGGAATGCAATGGAATGCAAAGGAATGGAATGGAACTGAATGGCATGGAATGGAGAGCAATGGAATTGAATGGCATAGAGAAAAGCACAATGGAGTGGAGTGTAAGGGAGAAGAAAGAAAGGGAGTGGAATGGAGTGCAAATGAATGGAATGGAATGGAATGGAATGGAATGAAGTGAAATAGAAGGGAATGTAATGAAATGGAATGGAAAGGGACGGAATGGAATTGAATGGAATGGAATGAAACAGTGAAAATAAATGTGAGCAGATATTGTGCCACAGCAATCCAGCCACGGTGACAGATTGAGAGCTTGTTGAAAGAAATGAATAAAATAGAATAGTGTGAAATTGAATGGAATGAAAAAGAATTTAATGGAATGCAATGGAATGGAATGGAATGGAAAGGAATGGAATGGAATGGCATGGAACGCAATGGAAAGGATTAGAATGGAATTGAATTTAATGGAATGGAATGGAATAGAATGGAATGCAACAGAGTTGAATGGAGTGCAATGGAATGGAATTGAACGAAATGTAATGAAATGGAATGGAATGGAATGGAAAGGAAGGGAATGGAATGGAATGTAAAAGTGAAATAAAATGTGAGCTGACATTGTGCCACTGCAATCCAGCCAGTGTGACAGATCGAAAACTTGTAGAAAGAAAGGAATAGAATAGAATAGTGTCGAACTGAATGGAATGGAATGGAATGGAATGGAATGCAATGGAATGGAATGGAAAAGAATGGAATGGAATGCAATGGAATGGAATAGAATTGTATGGAATGGAATGGAATGGAATGGAATGGAATGGAATGGAATGGCATGGAACGCAATGGAATGGATTAGAATGCAATGGAATTAAATGCAGTGGAATGGAATGGAATGGAACGCAGTGGAATGGCATGCAATGGAATGGAATTGAACGAAATGGAATGAAATGGAATGGAATGGAATTGAATGGAATGGAATGGAAAGGAAGGGAATGCAATGGAATATAAAAGTGAGATAAAATGTGAGCTGACATTGTGCCACTGCAATCCAGCCAGTGTGACAGATTGAAAACTTGTTGAAAGAAAGGAATAGAATAGAATAGTGTGGAAATGCATGGAGTGGAATGGAATGGAATGGAGTGGAATGGAGTGGAATGGAATGGAATGGAATGGAATGGAATGGAATGGAATGGTGAAATAAAATGTGAGCTGCCATTGTGCTAATGCAATCCAGCCAGGGTGACACATTGAGAACTTGTTGAAAGAAATGAATAGATTAGAAAACTGTGGAATGGAATGGAATGCAATGCAATGGAACGGAATTGTATGGAATAGAATGGACTGGAAAGGAAAGGTGAAATAAAATATGAGCTGACATGGTAGATCTGCAATCCATCCAGTGTGACAGATTGAGAACTTCTTGAAGAAAGGAATGGAATTAAGTGGAATGGAATAAAATGGAATGGAATGGAATGGAATGGAGTCAAATTGAATGGAATGGAATGAAATGGAATGGCATGGAGTGAAATAATGGAATGGAATGGAATGGAATGGAATGGAATGGAATGGAATGGAATGGGACGGGATGGGATGGAATGGGACCGTATGTGATGTAAGAGGATGGGATGGTATGGGAACGGATGTTATGTGATGCAAAGGGATGGGATGGAATGGAATGGAACACAATTGAATGGAGTGCAATGGAACGGAATGGAACGGAATGGAGTGAAACGGATTGGAATGGAATGGAATGGAATGGAACGGCGTGAAATGGAATGAAATGGAATGGAATGGAATGAAATACAATAAAATGGAATGGAATGGAATGGTGAAATAAAACGTGAGATGACATTTTGCCACTGCAACCCAGGCATGGTAACAGATTGAGAACTTGTTGAAAGGAAGAAGTAGAATACAATGCTGTGGAATTGAATGGAATAGAATGGAATTGAATGTTGTAGAATGGCATGGGATGGGATGGAATGGAATGGTATGGAATGGAATGGTATGGAATAGAATGGAATGGAGAGCGATGTAACGGAACGGAATGGAATGGAATGAAATGGAGTGGAATGGAATGGAATGGAATGAAATGGAATGCAATAGAATGAAATGGAATAGAATAGAATGGAACGGTGAAATATAATGTGAGCTGACAATGTGCCACTGCAATCCAGCCAGGGTGACAGATTGAGAACATGTTGAAAGAAAGGAATGGAATCGAATATTGTGGAATGTAATGTAATGGAATGGAATGGAATGGAATGGAACGGAATGGACTGAAATGGAATGGAATGGAACGGAATGGATTGGAAAGGAATGAAATGGAATGGAATGGAATGGAAAGGAATGGAATGGAATGGAATGCAAAGGAATGGAATGGAATGGAATGGATTGGAATTCAAAAATGTGTAGGGGAGAGCAGTGGAGTCGAATGGAGAAGAAAGGAAAGTTCTCTAGTGCAGTGGATTGCAGTGGAATTGTATGAAACGGAATAGAGGGAATGGGAATGGAATGGAAAGGAACGGAATGGAATGGAGTGCAATGGAACGGAATGGAATGAAATGGAATGGAAGGGAATGGAATGGAATGGAATGAAATGCAGTGGAATGGAATGGAATGGAATGGAATGGAATGGAATGGCATGGCATGGAATGGAGAGTAATGGAATTGAATGGTATCGAGAAAAGCACAATGGAGTGGAGTGTAAGGGAGGAGAAAGAAAGGGAGTGGAATGGAGAGGAAATGAGAGGAATTGAATGGAATGGAATGAAATGGAATGTTATGAAATGGTGAGATAAAATGAGCGCTGACATTGTGCCACCTCAATACAGCCAAGGTGACAGATTGAGAACTTGTTGGTAGAAAGAATAGAATAGAATAGTGTGGAATGGAATGGAATACAACGGAATGGAATGGAATGGAATGGAATGGAATGGAATGGAATGGAATGGAATGGAATAGAATGGAGTGCAATGTAATGGAATGGAACGTAATGGAACGGAATAAAATGGAATTCAATGGAATGGAATGCAATGGAATGAAACGGTGAATTAAATGTGAGCTGACATTGTTCCACTGCAATACAGCCAGGGTGACAGATTGAAAAAGTATTGAAAGAAAGGAATAGAAGAGAATAGTGTGGAATGGAATGGAATGGAGTGGAGTGGAGTGGAGTGGAGTGGTGGGGAGTGGAGTGGAGGGGAGTGGAATGGAGTGTGGTGGAATGGAATGGAATGCCATACAATGGAAATGAATGAAAGGAAAAGGAAGGGAATGGAATAGAATGGAACGGAGAGGAATGGAATGGAATCAAATGGAATGGAACGGAATCAAATGGAATGGAATGGAATGGAACGATGTGGAATGCAATGGAATTGATTGGAATTTAATAGAATGGAATGGAATGGAATGAATTGGAATGGAATGGATTAGAATGGAACGGAAGGGAACGATTTGGAATGGAATGGAATGGAAAGGAGTGCAATGGAATGGCATGGAATGCAATGGCATTCAATGAAATGGAATGGACTGGAATGGAATGCAGTGGAGTGGAATGGAATGGAGAAAGAAAATGTGAGCTTACATTGTTCCACTGCAATCCAGCCAGGGTGACAGATTGAGAACTTGTTAAAAAAACGAATAGGATAGAATAGTGTGGAATACAATGGAATGGAATGGAATGGAATGGAATGGAATGCAATGGAATGGAATGGAATGGAATGGAATGGAATGGAATGGAATGGAATGGAATGCAATGGAATGGAATGGAAAGGAATGGAATGGAATGGAATGGAATGGAATGCAATGGAATGGAATGGAATGCATTGGAATGGAATGGAATGGAATGGAATGCAATGGAATGGAATGGAATGGAATGGATTGGAATGAAATGGAGTGCAACGAAACGGAATGCAATCGAAAGCAATGCAAAGGAGTGCATTGCAGCGGAATGGTATGCAATGGAATGGAGTGCAATGGAACGGAATGGAATGGAATGCAACGAAAAGGAATGAAATGGAATGGAAGGGAATGGAATGGAACAGAACGGAACAGAATGCAGTGGAATGGAATGGAATGGAATGCAAGG
Organism: Hylobates moloch; assembly: GCF_009828535.3. NCBI lineage: Eukaryota > Metazoa > Chordata > Mammalia > Primates > Hylobatidae > Hylobates > Hylobates moloch. Next base: position 7,487 of record NW_026654714.1, read on the forward strand.
CAGTGCAATGGAAAGAAATGGAATTGTAATGAATGGAATGGAATGGAATGGAATGGAATGGAATGGAATGGAATGGAATGAAATGGAGTGGATTGCAATGGAATGGAATGGAACGGAATGGAATGGAATGGAGTGCAATGGAACGTAATGGAGCAGAATACAATGAAATGGAACGGAATGGAATGGAGTGGAATGAAACTGAATGGTGAAATAAAATTTGAGCTGACATTGTGCCACTGCATTTCAACCAGGTTGACAGATTAAGAACTTGTTGAAAGAAAGGAATAGAATTGAACAGAATACTATGGAGTGAAATGGAATGGAATGGAATGGAATGGAATGGAATGGAATGGAATGGAATGGAATGGAATGGAATGGGATGGGATGGGATGGGATGGGAGGGGATGGAATGGAATGGGATGGGATGGGAGGGGATGGATTGGAATGGAATGGAACAGAACGGAATGTAGTGCAATGGAGTGGAATAGAATGGAATGGAATGGAATGGAATGGAATGGAATGGAATGGAATGGAATGGAATGGTGAAATAAAATGTGAGCTGGAATTGTGACACTGCAATCAAGACAGAGTGACAGATTGAGATCTTGTTGAAAGAAAGGAACATAAGAGAATATTGTGGAATGGCATGGAATGGAATGGAATGCAATGGAATAGAAGGGAATGGAATGGAATAGAATGGAATGGAATAGAATGAAGTGCAATGGAATGGAATTGAACGGAATAGAATGAAGTGGAATGGAATGGACTGGAATGGAATGGTGAAATATAATGTTGAGTGAGATTCCAGAACTGCA
>NW_026654715.1:0-8295 GCF_009828535.3 Hylobates moloch
AAGGTCTATGGTTCACAAAAAAGGAAATAAAAATAATGATACATGCATTAATTGTAAGTTTCCTGAGTTCTGCCCAGCCATGTGTAACTGTGAGTCAATTAAACCTCTTTTCTTTAAAAATAAATAAATAATGATACATGCATGCATATGTTAATTGCAGCACTATTCTCAATAGCAAAGACATTAAATCAACCTAAGTGTCCATCAATGATAGACTGGATAGAGAAAATGTGGTACATATTCACCATGGAATACTATGCAGCCATAAAATGGAAGGAGATCATGTCCTCTACAGGGACATGGGTGGAGTTGGAAGCCATTATCCTCACCAAACTAACACATGAACGGATAACCAAACATCATACGTTCTCACTTATAAGTGGGAGCTGAACAATGTGAACACATGGACACAGGAAGAGGAACAACACACAGTGGGGCCTGTTAGGGGTGGGGGGAGGGACAGCATCAGGAAGAGTAGCTAATGGATGCTGGGATTCACACCTAGGTGATGGGATTATCTGTGCAGCAAAGCACCATGGCAAACATTTACCTGTATAACAAATGTGCATATCCTGCACATGTAGCCCTGAACTTAAAATAAAAGTTTAAGACAAAGAAAAAAACAAAAGTCAATAAGTCAATATTATAAAACAGTAGCTAAATGAACTAAATACTGCAAAGTAATATAAAAAACAACTGGTTATTTTGTTTACTTAGAAGAACAGTTATACTGGTTAAGACAAAATTATAAGGTTTTAAAAATTATTTTTAACATTATCATTAAAAGTAGCACCTTGTGGTGGCACTTTAATTTCTGGGATGTCCTTGGGAATATAACTTCCTTATAGTACACTGCACCTACTTGAAATGCACAGGAAGAGGACTTTCTATTTGTATGTGATAAATATCTGATGTCTACTGAACAAACTGGCTTTGGTTTGGAATAAGATGTCAGGCCTGGATGCCCTAATTCTGGCACTAACAAGACTTATTGAAAACTTATAATACAATGAGCCAGTAAATGCATTTTGGATGAGGCAATTGATGATAGATTGGGATGTACTTGGTATTAAAGAATGTAATATTGTGGCTATTAAATTGGCCCAATATATTCTCCTTTTCTTTTTACAAGTTAAAAATAATAAAGATGTGGTCTTAAATGTTAGATATTTGTAGTGCATGTCTAAATTCTGTCATCATCTCACCCAGGTTAGGGCTATGAAATTCCCAAGCAATCAGCCTTTCTACTGGCCTACAAGCTTCATGAGGTGATGATGACAGTCATTTTTATTTAGGCAGAATTCACATAACATAAATTCCATTTAAAGTGTCCATTTTATAGTGTACAATTCAGTAGAATTTAGTACAGAGTGTTGTGCAACCATTACCACTATCCAGTTACAGAACAGTTTCATCTCCCCAAAAGGAAATGCCATACCTAATAACCGTTATTCTCCATTTCTCTCTATACCCAGAGCCTGGCAACTATTAATTTGCATTCTGTCTCTATGGATTTGCCTTTCTGGATATTTCACATAAATGTAATCAAAACTATGTGGCCTTCAGTGTCTGGTGTCTTTCAATTGGCATAATTTTTTTTTTTTTAGACAGAGATTTGCTCTTTGTTGCCTAGGCTAGAGTACAATGGCACAATCTCGGGTGACCGCAATCTATGCCTCCCGGGTTCAAGCGACTCTCCTGCCTCAGCCTCCCGAGTAACTGGGATTAGAGGCATGCACCACCATGCCTGGCTAATTTTGTATTTTTAGTAGAACCGGGGTTTCTCCAAGTTGGTCAGGCTAGTCTCGAACTCCCGACCTCAGGTGATCCGCCTGCCTCAGCCTATCAATGTACTGGGATTACAGGCATGAGCCATGTGCCCAGCCCTGGCATAATATTTTCAAGGTTCATCCGTATTGTACATGTATCAGTGCTACATTCCTTTTCATGGCTGAATAAAATTCCAGCCAGCATACGGACATACAGTATCTTCATTATCCATTTGTTCACTGATGAAAATTTGGACTGTTTCTACCTTTTGGCTATAGTGAATAGTGCTGCTATGAATAGTTATGTATAAGTACTTGTTTGAACACCTGTTTTAATTATTTTGGGTATATAGGAGTGGGATTTCTGGGTCACATGGTAATTATATATTTAACTTTATGAAAATTTATACAGCTGTTTTCACATCAGTCATACCATTTTACATTCCTAGTAGCAATTTATGAAGATTTTGATTTCTTCACATCCTCACCAAGAGTTATTATTTTTCAGTCATTCATTTAATTTGGCTATCCAAGTAGGGATCTATCATGGTCTTGTTTGCATTTCTATAATAACTAATGATGTCAAGAATCTTTTCTGTGCTTTTTGGCTATTTCTGTATATTATCTGGAGACATGTCTATTCAAATCCTTTCACCAGTTTTAAATTTGGTTGTTTATTTTCTTGTTTATTTGTAGAAATTCTTGATATATTCTGAACACTTGACACATCAGATACATGACTTGCAAATATTCTCTCCCATTCTTTGGATGATCATCTCACTTTCTTGATAGTGTTGTTTGATGTACAAAAGACTTTTTTTTTAACTTTGATGAAGTCAAATTTATCAATTTTTTCTTTTATTACTTGTGCTTTTGGTGTCATATCAAAAAATTCATTGCCAAATCCAAGAATAAAGATTTTCCCCTAAGTTTTATTCAAAGAATTTTGTAAATTTAGGTCTTACATTTAAGTACTTGGTCCTTTTTTAAATAATGTGATAAATATGCATAACAAAATTTAACCATTTTAAAGTATATAGTTCAGTGGCATTAAGTACATTCACATTATTGTTCAACCATCACTACCATCCATCTCCAGAACTTTATTCATCTTCCCAAACTGATATTCTATACTCATTAAATAACTCCACATTTCCCTCTCCTCCCAGTCTTAGCAAAGACCATTCTACTTTATCTCTGTGAATTCGACTATGTTAGGTATCTCATATAAGTAGAATCATACATATTTGCCTTTTGTTACTGGTTTATTTCAGTTAATATGATGTCCCGAAGTTTCATCCATGTGGTAGCATGTGTCAGAATTTCCCTCTCTTTCAAAAGCTGAATAATATTCCATTGTATGTATATACTTGATTTTACTTACCAATTCATTTAGGTTGCTTTCACCTTTTGGCTATTGTGAATAATGCTATAAACATAGGTATACAGCCATCTCTTTGAGACCATACTGTCAACTCTTTTGGGTATAAACCCAAAAGTGGAATTGCTAGACCCTATGGTGGTGCTATTTTTAACTATCTGAGGAACCATTATACTGTTTTCCATAGCAGTTACACCATTTTACCATTCCCACCAACAGCCTTCAGATGTTCCAATTTCTTGGGGGTGGAGCCAAGATGGTCGAATAGGAACAGCTCCCGTCTACAGCTCCCAGCATGAGCGATGCAGAAGATGGGTGATTTCAGCATTTCTATCGGAGGTACTGGGTTCATCTCACTAGGGAGTGCCAGACAGTGGGTTCAGGACAGTTGGTGCAGCGCACTGCGTGCAAGCCGAAGCAGGGCGAGGCATTGCCTCAATCGCGAAGTGCAAGGGGTCAGGGAGTTCCATTTCCTAGTCAAAGAAAGGGGTGACAGATGGCACCTGGAAAATCGGGTCACTCTCCATCTAATACTGCACTTTTCCAACAGGCATAAAAAACAGCACACCAGATTATATCCCGCACATGGCTTGGAGGGTCCTATGCCCACGGAGTCTCGCTGATTGCTAGCACAGCAGTCTGAGATCAAACTGCAAGGTGGCAGCGAGGCTGGGGGAGGGGCGCCTGCCATTGCCCAGGCTTGATTAGGTAAACAAAGCAGCGGGGAAGCTCGATCTGGGTGGAGCCCACCACAGCTCAAGGAGGCCTGCCTGCCTCTGTAGGCTCCACCTCTGGGGGCAGGGCACAGACAAACAAAAAGTCAGCAGGAACCTTCACAGACTTAAATGTCCCTGTCTGACTGACAGCTTTGAAGAGAGTAGTGGTTCTCCCAGCACGCAGCTGGAGATCTGAGAAGGGGCAGACTGCCTCCTCAAGTGTGTCCCTGACACCCGAGCAGCCTAACTGGGAGGCACCCCCCAAGTAGGGACAGACAGATACCTCACATGGCCGGCTACTCCTCTCAGACAAAACTTCCAGAGGAATGATCGGGCAGCAGCATTTGCGGTTCACCAATATTCGCTGTTCTACAGCCACCGCTGTTCTGCAGCCTCCGCTGCTGATACCCAGGCAAACAGAGTCTGGAATGGACCTCTAGCAAACTCCAACAGACCTGCAGCTGAGCGTCCTGTCTGTTAGAAGGAAAACTAACAAACAGAAAGGACAACCACACCAAAAACCCATCTGTCCATCACCATCATCAAAGACCAAAAGTAGATAAAACCACAAAGATGAGGAAAAAACAGAGCAGAAAAGCTGGAAACTGTAAAAAGCAGAGCATCTATCCTCCTCCAAATGAACGGAGCTCCTCACCAGCAATGGAACAAAGCTGGATGGAGAATGACTTTGATGAGTTGAGAGAAGAAGGCTTCAGATGATCAAACTACTCCGAGCTACAGGAGGAAATTCAAACCAATGGCAAAGAAGTTAAAACCATTGAAAAAAAATTAGACGAATGGATAACCAGAATAACCAATGCAGAGAAGGGCTTAAAGGAGCTGAAAGCCAAGGCTCAAGAACTATGTGAAGAATGCAGAAGCCTCAGGAGCCGATGCGATCAAGCGGAAGAAACGGTATCAGTTAAGGAAGATGAAATGAATGAAATGAAGTGAGAAGGGAAGTTTAGAGAAAAAAGAATAAAAAGAAATGAACAAAGCCTCCATGAAATATGGGACTATGTGAAAAGACCAAATCTACCTCTGACTAGTGTACCTGAAAGTGACGGGGAGAATGGAACTCAGCTGGAAAACACTCTGCAGGATATTATCCAGGAGAACTTCCCCAATCTAGCAAGGCAGGCCAACATTCAGATTCAGGAAATACAGAGAACGCCACAAAGACACTCCTCGAGAAGAGCAACTCCAAGACACATAATTGTCAGATTCACCAAAGTTGAAATGAAGGAAAAAATGTTAAAGGCGGCCAGAGAGAAAGGTCGGGTTACCCACAAAGGGAAGCTCATCAGACTAACAGCTGATCTCTCGGCAGAAACTCTACAAGCCAGAAGAGAGCGGGGGCCAATATTCGACATTCTTAAAGAAAAGGAGTTTCAACCCAGAATTTCATATCCAGCCAAACTAAGCTTCATAAGGGAAGGAGAAATAAAACGCTTTACAGACAAGCAAATGCTGAGAGATTTTGTCACCACCAGGTCTGCCCTAAAAGAGCTCCTCAAGGAAGCCCTAAATATGGAAAGGAACAACCAGTACCAGCCACTGCAAAAACATGCAAAAATGTGAAGACTTTCGGGGCTAGGAAGAAACTGCATCAACTAACGAGCAAAATAACCAACTAACATCATAATGACAGGACCAAATTCACACGTAATAATATTAACCTTAAATGTAAATGGGTTAAATGCTCCAATTCAAAGACACAGACGGGCAACTTGGATAAAGAGTCAAGACCCAGCAGTGTGCTGTATTCAGGAAACCCATCTCACATGCAGAGATACACATAGGCACAAAATAAAGGGATGGAGAAAGATGTACGAAGCAAATGGAAAACAAAAAAAGGCAGGGGTTGCAATCCTAGTCTCTGATAAAACAGACTTTAAACCAACAAAGATCAAAAAGACAAAGAAGGCCATTACATAATGGTAAAGAGATCAATTCAACAAGAAGAGCTAACTATCCTAAATATATATGCACCCAATACAGGAGCACCCAGATTCATAAAGTAAGTCCTTAGTGACCTAAAAGGACCTTAGTGACCCCACTGTCAACATCAGACAGATAAACGAGACAGAAAGTTAACAGGGATACCCAGGAATTGAACTCAGCTCTGCAACAAGCAGACCGAATAGACATCTACAGAACGCTCCACCCCAAATCAACAGAATATACATTTTTTTCAGCACCACACCACACCTATTCCAAAACTGACCACATAGTTGGAAGTAAAGCCCTCCTCAGCAAATGTAAAAGAACAGAAATTATAACAAACTGTCTCTCAGAACACAGTGCAATCAAACTAGAAGTGAGGATTAACAAACTCACTCAAAACCTCTCAACTACATGGAAACTGAACACCCTGCTCCTGAATGACTACTGGATACATAATGAAATGAAGGCAGAAATAAAGATGTTCTTTGAAACCAATGAGAACAAAGACACAACATACCAGAATCTCTGGGACACATTCAAAGGAATGTGTAGAGGGAAATTTATAGCACTAAATACCCAAAAGGGAAAGCAGGAAAGATCCACAATTGACACCCTAACATCACAATTAAAAGAATTACACAAGCAAGAGCAAACAGATTCAAAAGCTAGCAGAAGGCAAGAAATAACTAAAATCAGAGCAGAACTGAAGGAAATAGAGACACAAAAAACCCTTCAAAAAATTAAGGAATCCAGGAGCTGGTTTTTTGAGAAGATCAACAAAATTTATAGACCGCTAGCAAGAGTAATAAAGAAGAAAAGAGAGAAGAATCAAATAGATGCAACAAAAAATGAAAAAGGGGATATCACCACCAATCCCTCAGAAATAGAGACTACCATCAGAGAATAATATACATACCTCTACGCGAATAAGCTAGAAAATCTAGAAGAAATGGATAAATTCCTCGACACATACACCCTCCCAAGACTAAACCAGGAAGAAGTTGAATCTCTGAATAGACCAATAACAGGCTCTGAAATTGTGGCAATAGGCAATAGCTTAGCAACCCCAGAAAGTCCAGGACCACATGGATTCATAGCCGAATTCTACCAGACGTACTTGGAGGAGCTGGTATCATTCCTCCTGAAACTATTCCAATCAATAGAAAAAGAAGGAATCCTCCCTAACTCATTTTATGAGGTCAGCATCATCCTGATACCAAAGCCTGGCAGAGACACAACTAAAAAAGAGAATTACGGACCAATATTCTGGATGAACATTGATGCAAAAATCCTCAAAAAAGTACTGGCAAACCAAATCCAGCAGCACATAAAAAGCTTACCCACCATGATCAAGTGGGCTTCATCCCTGGGATGCAAGCCTGGTTCAACATATGCAAATCAATAAATGTAATCCAGTATATAAACAGAACCAAAGACAAAAACCACATGATTATCTCAACAGATGCAGAAAAGGCCTTTGACAAAATTCAACAACCCTTCATACTAAAAACTCTCAATAAATTAGGTATTGATGGGATGTATCTCAAAATAATAAGAGCTATGACAAACCCACAGCCAATGTCATACTGAATGGGTAAAAACTGGAAGCATTCCCTTTGAAAACTTGCACAAGACAGGGATGCCCTCTCTCACCACTCCTATTCAACATAGTGTTGGAAGTTCTGCCAGGGTAATTAGGCAGGAGAAGGAAATAAAGGGTATTCAATTAAAATAGAGGAAGTCAAATTGTCCCTGTTTGCAGATGACATGATTGTATATCTAGAAATCCCCATTGTCTCAGCCCAAAATCTCCTTAAGCTGATAAACAACTTCAGTAAAGTCTCAGGATACAAAATCAATGTATGAAAGTCACAAGCATTCTTATACATCAATAACAGACAAACAGAGAGCCAAATCATGAGTGAACTCCTATTCACAATTGCTTCAGAGAATAAAATACCTAGGAATCCAACTTACAAGGGATGTGAAGGACCTCTTCAAGGAGAACTACAAACCACTGCTCAATGAAATAAAAGAAGATACAAACACATGGAAGAACATTCCATGCTTATGGGTAGGAAGAATCAATATTGTGAAAATGGCCATACTGCCAAAGGTAATTTATAGATTCAATGCCATCCCCATCAAGCTACCAATGACTTTCTTCACAGAATTGGAAAAAACTACTTTAAAGTTCACATGGAAGCAAAAAAGGGCCCACATCGCCAAGTCAATCCTAAGCCAAAAGAACAAAGCTGGCGTCATCACGCTATCTGACTTCAACCTATACTACGAGGCTACAGTAACCAAAACAGCATGGTACTGGTACCAAAACAGAGATATAGATCAATGGAACAGAACAGAGCCCTCAGAAATAATGCCGCATATCTATAACCATCTGATCTTTGACAAACCTGACAAAAAGAAGCGATGAGTTCATGTCCTTTGTAGGGACATGGATGAAACTGGAAACCATCAGTCT
>NW_026654716.1:0-8292 GCF_009828535.3 Hylobates moloch
GCGGCGGCGGCGCGCTGATGTCAGCGCGCCCCTTAAGGTGGACCGGGCGCCGGAGGCCGCGGCGGGGCGGGACGGGGCGGGGCGAGTCGACGGGGCCCGGGGACCGCCCACCGGTTCGCGGGACCGTCGGAGGGGGCGGGACCCCGCGGCCTCGGGGACCCCAGCCCGGCGGGCGCCTGCGGCTCTCGGGGGCCGGGCCCCCACGCACCCCTGCGGCCCGGCCGGTGGGCACCACGGCGAAGACCAGGCCCCCCTGGTCCCGGGCCGCGGAGGCGTGCAGGTGTCCTCGGGGACGTCTGTGGGCGCAGCCCTTTCCCTAACGACCCCTCTGGTCTGGAGCCCCTTGGCATTCACGAGGGGGCGCGGGTGTGACACCACAGCGGCGTCGTGGCTGTTTGCCTCCTGACCGCCTCCCAGCCCTCCCTCGGGCCACTGGGCTGGAGGAGCCCGGCCAGCGGGCGCCGGGCCCTCCACGTCCTGGCCCGAGCTGCGGGCTTGAGAGACGGTCGGCTGGAGCCCCCATCCTCCCCGAGGCGAGGCCCTTTGGGAAGCTCGGCGCCCGGGCCCTGCCCGATAGGCCCGGCGCGTCTCCTCCCGCAGGAAATCCCACCCGCCCCGCCGCCGCTTAAGGTGGACCGGGCGGGGGCCGACGGCGCTGTGGGCGGGGTGGGGCGGGGCTTTGTGTTGGTCCCCCCCTGGCAGAGCAGGCGGTGCCAGCGGGAGACCCTCAGTCAAGCTCCGGAGCCTCCCCAGTGAGGGTCACTGTCCTCAGCCACGCCAACATGCCCCGAGCGCCCTCTGTTCTGAAACCCAGACCCATTAGACCCCTCCCTAGGTGGAGATCTGTGGGGTGGGCCTCACCCATCGCCCCCAGCCCTGAGTGTCTGCTCCTCTACAACCAGAACCCCGAGCGGCCCTACCCTGCGGCACAGGCATGAGGCTCCTTGGCCTGGAGGCCCCTGCTCGCCTGGGGAAGCACCTGGCCGCAGCTCCTCAGGGTGGGCAGGCCAGGGTTGTGGCTGTTGGAGGGAGGAACCCAGGACTGGGGCCGGGACCCAACCCTTAATGCAACTAACTACTGCACAGCAGAAATGGTGATGGGCTTTCTCCCAGGCAGCCATAGGGGTAAGCACTGCTCTCAGGGTGCCCTGCTCCAGGAGGCCCAGCCTGGAGCACTCCCAAGCACTGATGGTAGCTCTGAGGCAGTGGAGGGGTCTCAGGGCACAATGGTGAGCCTAGAGCAGACGCCACTGGAGCAGACACCTCGTTACCTGGGCTCTGCAGTGGCCACGAGTGAGCCTCTCAGTTGGCAACACACCTGACACCTGGCACCCATCTCCAGCCTCCCCCTTGCTCGTACCTTCCCCCATGAAGTGTCTCCTCTAGTGGCACATGCCACAGAGCCCCTCAGGGTCCAGGTCTGACTCCATGCCCATGCTCTGTGCAGGGTGCCAGGACTGTCACCTTCCTCCACCAGCTGAACCCTGGAGTAAACTGCCAAATGCTGACAGTGGGAAGAAGCGGAATCAGGCCTACTTGGTGAGATCCCTTTTCCCTTAAGTTTTTAACACAGGGTTTCACTCTGCCACCCAGGCTGGAGTGCAGGGGTGCAATCATGGCTCACTGAAGCCTCAACCTCCAGGGTTCGAGTGATCCTCCCGCCTCAGCTTCCCAAATAGCTGGGACCACAGATGTGCACCACCACGCCAGGCTATTTTTTATTTTTTATTTTTTTGTAGAGATAGGGTTTCTCACTATGTTGCCCAAGCTGGCCTTGAACTCCTGGCCTGAAGTGATCCTCCCGCTTTTGCCTCCCAAAGTGCTGGGGTTACAGGTGTCAACCATTGCATCTGGCCTTGGGATCCCTTTTCCTTAACATAGAGGCCTGGGCAGAGGGGTCCCAAGTAGTGCGGACCCGCTACTGAAGACAGAACAGAGCGAGGTTGGCACCGGCCTCCCCCACCAACATGGCTGCCAAGCCCATGGCCTAGTTTCCTCCCCAAGAAGAGCTAAGATCCCAGGGAAAAGGAAAATGAAGCAGAAAGCAGGAGGCTCTCCAGCCTGCAGCCCGGCAGACAGACCTGGGATGGAAGGCTGAACCACACTGCATTCTCACACAGTCCCCAGCACTGGCAGGACCCCATTCCGCTCACCGTTGTCTGCCAAAGGGAACCCAATGGAAACACAATGGGCTGGATGGCTGGCACAAGTGCCTACATGGGCGTCCTTGTATAGCCTACCCTGTGGTCCCGTGGGGCCAGCACGCGGACGCATTCTGTCTCCCAGCACAGCTCCCTTCCCCTAGCACCATCACATCCTGCAGTGTCAACAAGCTGCATCCTCAAATGCGCCCTGCAACACAGCCCCACCACAGGATGGCACTGTCTCCCAGCCATTCCGAGGGGCCTTCCCACGGTTGGGGACTCTCCCTTGGAGACATTTCTCCCATCCCCAGATGAAGGAAGTCAGCCTGGAATTTTATTGGAACCCCAAATCAAATACAGAATGCTAAACATCCTTTCTGTGCTGGGGGGGTGCCTGTCCTAGCCAAGGGCTTCTCTCCTGGAAGCTCCAGCCAGTGCAAGGGGCCCTCCCTTTCACAGACATCAAAGCCTCCAACTGACACCTCTATCCGACCTAAGGCCCCGGGGGTCACCGAGAGTGCGGCACAGCAAGGTACCATCTGCAGTGGACAGCGTCACCCTCCCAACACGAGGACCTCACTCGGCACAGGGCACAGGCTTCACCTCTTCTTGGGTGCAAAGTGCACCACCGTCCCCCTGCCAACCTGCTGGAGGCAAGCAGTCCATGAGCATGAGGGCCACAGCTCACAGAACACAGTCAAAATGCCAGTAAGGAGTCGTCAGTTGGGGTTTTTAAAACCTAGAGCAAAGACCATACCTTCAGGGACCATTTCCATAGTTCATTACCAAAGATGTTTCTCTGAACATGTAGGGCACTGGAAACCACGAGGAGTCGGCACAGCCTTCTCTCCTGAGCTGGCCTTTCCCTCTGCAGGGGCCACTCTGCCACAGGGACCCACCAAAGTCAGCCTTGGCTGATGCTAGAGACCATAAAGTGGTTCCCATTTATGTAAAAATAAACCTGAGAGTAGTTGCCTTTGGAAGTACATCCCCCAGAGTGGCGGTCCCCAACCCTTTGGGCACCAATGATCAGTTTGGTGGGAAAACATTTTTCCATGGACCAGGGGCGGGGGAGTGGTTTCAGGATGAAACTGTCCACCTCAGATCATCAGGCATTAGGTTCTCATAAGGAGTGCACAACCCAGATTCCTCACATGCGCAGTTCACGTTAGGGGTTGCACTCCTATAGGAATCTAACGCCCTGCTTATCTGAGGGGAGGCACTCAGGTGGTAAAGCTCGCTCGCCCACCACTCACCTCCTGCTGTGTGGCCCAGTTCTTAACAGGCCACAGACTTGTACCGGTCGGCAGGCCAGGGATTGGGGACCCCTGCCCCAGAGAGACAAAGGACTGGTGTTTAAACCAGCAGGCAGTCACCAGACAGGACACAGCACATGGAGGTCAGAAAGAACAGGGCCCAGGCCCAGGTGGAGGGCACGAAAGAGCAAGTGATGGCAGCAGGCAGCCAACCTCAGAGTGAAACACGTCTGGTAGGTGTTCATGACAAACGGTGACAGGGCATGTTATGGCAGTTGGGACCACACACTTAAGATGGCATTTGCAGAGACAATCCATTATACATGACAACCCCCAATGGCATACTAGAAAATATCTCCTTATTTAAAGTTACCGCAGATGCCCATAACTCCAACACTGCCAAGTGTGGACTTCAAGTCCAGGAGGCCAAGACCCCAGTTTTCTCCAAGGCCAGGGTACAACAGGCTTTCCAACAGAAGAGCTATAGGGCTGAGCCCCACCCAGCACACCGGACTGGCCTTTCCCCCCACAGGGGGCACTCTGCCACAGGGGCCAGTCAGCCCTGGCCGATGCTGGAGACCCTGCTCAGTTGGCTACTGCCTCCCTGCTCCAAAGCCAAGGTACTCCGGTGGTCTTCCTGTCTCTCCTCAAAACACAGAAACCCACCCTTCCTCACCATAGAAAAAAAGCAGTGGCTGTTCAGGCCATAAGGCACAGTGGAGCCTGCCTCCACAGAGCCCACGCTGCCCAGCCCACAGCCATGCATCAGTACCACACCTGGCACCAGACACCCCTGGCCAGGCTCCCTCACCAGCACCAGCTCAAGACACCTCAGCTTCAAGGCCCACAGCAAGATACTTGCACGACCTCAGACACCAGGGCGAATCTCCCAGGAACCCAGGCTGGGCTGCGGACAGGCCTGGACATACACCTGAGGGGCTTAGGCAAGCGGCACACAGCGCAGGGGCCCGTACACACACAGTCCTGCCATCTGGTCCAGGTTCCAAATGTGTTTTTTATTCACTATTTTTGATGACTATAAATAAGTGTTTCCACTATGGAAAAGAAAGTTAGCACAGTACATTTTCATGACTGGGGAATGGATTTTCTGAAGTCATCTTCAATAGGGCAAAAACTTAGAAACAAAAAAAAAAACAACCTGAATGTTGAATTCAGTTCTTTATATAACGTCCCTTGTAAAAATGAAAGAATAAAAACAAACCGAAAAAGAGGGGCAGGGTAAAAATTTTTTAAAAAAAGGAAAGGAAAGATAGGAAAAGAAAATAAAATAAGACGATTTATTGCTTCTCCTCAGCATCCTCCTTGGTCTCCTCCTTCACCGAGAGAGCTTCTAGCTTTTCCGCCACTTTTTCGGCATGATCGTTTTTGCCTGATCCTGCTAAAAACACAAGCAGCACAATGAGAAAACAGAAGCACGGTGCATTCAAGCACATGGCCCTCGCCAAGCCGGTCCCAAGTGCCGTCACCCACCCACAGCGGCTTGCCCGCCCTCAGGACAGACTCCTGCCTGGCCAAGCCGCCTCCTGGAGTCTGTCTTCTTGAAATTCAATGACGAAAGGTAGCCAAGGGGATGCATTCAAGCACTCTCTAGACCATGGTCAGGCTGCTCAGTGACATCTGGTCACTTGCCACCACAGCTGCAGTCCAGCCTCGTGGCAGAGGTGACCAAGCCCTCTGAGACAAACCGAGGACCATCATAAAGCACCTTCTGGTGAGCTCCAGGCAGTGCCTGGACTCCAATGCCTGCCCAATTGGATGTGAGGCCAGCAACACTGACAAGTGCACAGGGCTCCCCAGGAAGCACCTGTGTCCCCAGAGAGCTGCATCGCCCTGGATAGGTGAGGCGGCCACAGCACCCTGGAATGTTTATCTGGCAGACAGAAAAAGCACCCGCCTGGAAGTACAGTCAGGTGCAGAGTGAGTCTGCAAAGAAGCCCCCCGACCCATGGCACCACGTCACCTTTCTTTTCTCTCTCTTCAATCTCTTTCCTGCATTCTTCAAACTTTGTTTTGAATTTCTGTGCATCTGTGGAAGGGAGAGCGAAGACTTCCTAAGAACTGTGAGCAGTGGAAGGGACATGCCCTGCCGGATCTGAAGAGTCGGGATTCAGAGAAGACCCATTTCATGGTAATTTCTGACCTAAGAAAGGACTGGTCCACCTGACATCAGCCCTGGCCTTCTGTCTTCATCTGACTGCACCCATTTGGGCAGAGTGGTAGAGCACGGACCCTTGGGCAACCAAGGGGCATGGGCCTCTTTGCCACAGGCTTGGCTCCCAACCGTGTTGGAAAGGCTGCTGGGGCAGCCACTCCCAGAGCCAAGGACAAGGTCACTCGGCACCAAACGGCCAGCTACCAGGCGCCAGGCCACAGTACCCACTGACTACTCCAGGAGCCACTGGACGCAGCTTGGACGATCTGGACTGGAAAGACTTCTGAGCAGGGGAGAGATCAGCCTGGGCCTGTGGATCTCTCTGCCCAGCCCCTGCTGGCACCCAGGCAACCATGAGGGGCCCCTGGCCCCAGTGAACCAGAAGCCTGGCATGAGGATCAGCACTGGGAGGAAGCCCTGGGTTGGGCCTCGGGCACCGCAACACCTGATGGGAACCGGAGCTTGAAGAGCAAACCAAAGTGCCAGCCACAAGGCGGCTGAGCGGGCACTGCTGTTCACCAGCTACTTGGCACAGCTTTGAGTTTAAGGGGGAAGGCGCTGCTCATGGCTTCAGTCTGGGCATGGCCCCCAAACAGCAGGGCAGGGCAGCCCACACGACACACTTCCCAATTACTGCCTCCTCTCCCCAAAAGGCAACAGCGTTTGTTGCACATAACCCGCCACGCTGCCAAGCAGGTGAGCCCCAAGTCGGGCAGGTCCCCAGGGCCCCTTGGCTCACTCTCAGCATTCAGGAAGCGGATGGCCAGCAGCTCTGGCTTGGGGCACTCGTCGGCAAAGTCAGCGTGGGTGTTCCAGACCCAGGCACGGTCGCTACCTGCGTTGGGCTTCAGCTCCATCATCGGCGTGACTGAGGAGAGAGAAGCTCGTGAAGATGGTGGGATGACTGCAAAGGGCAGCCCACCCAGCCCTCGGCCACAGAGCACCCTGCTCACCAACCTGAGAGGTCTGTTTCAGGCAACACAGGGACAGTCTGGGGTTGCAGAACCAGGCTTAGACAAAGTACCACAGTGCCTGAGTTTTATTCAAACCTCTTTGAAAATGCCCCATATTCACTTAAAACCAGGACCATCCTAACCAGGAATGGGCAGCCTGCTCCCTGACCATAAGGCCATCTCCATGAGGAGCTCCTGAGCTGTGTTCAAGACCACTTGGCACACAGACCCCCACCTCCAGAAATGCAGAGAAGCAGAGCTAGCAAAGCAGGCCCCAGCTGCATCCCAGGGCTGCACTCAAGCCCAACCCTGATCCCCTTGATTCTGACCCCGGCCGTGAAGTCAGAAGCCCAGGGTCAGACATCAGGGCACAAGGCCCAGGGGGCCCAGTCTTTCCTGAGGGAACCCAACACATAGAGCCAGCCTATCTGAAAGTGGGGGGGCAGCAGAAGGCTAGAAAGTGGGGCAGTTGCCAGAAGGGAGCCCACTGGGGGCCGCGGCCATGCATCCCCATGACTGATGCAGGAGTGCCCACCTGCATCCCCCCAATGACTGAAGCCTGGAGGGCACAGGAGACAGAGCCACGGCCTGCAATGGACGCCTCCATCCCAACTCCCCAGGCACAGGCAGTCCCAAGGGGAGATGGCCCTGCAGGCGACCACTCTTCAGAACAGCTCCCTGAGAACCCAGACCATCCCAGGTGCCCATGCCCAGTCCAGGCCACATGCACCCCCAGGATACCCCTACATGTCACCATCTGAACTGGGAGCTGAGGGGGGTCTCGTCTACTGCAGCCCGCCACAGCGGATGCCAGGCCCCCTGCATGCCCCCTTCACACCCCGCCCCTGAACCAGCCCACAGCCTCTCCGACACCCTACCCAGAGGCCAGCCTCTACCCACTGCTACTTTCCCTGTCTACCAAGGGCCCATGATGGGCACAAGACACTGCTGGCTACGCAGATGGCTCTGCCCAGATGCCCAGAGGCCCAGGACCAACTTATGATGCACACACAACAACCCACAACCTGACCCAGGCTCTGGGAGCAGCACAGGGCATCAGGGAAGACCCCCAAAGAAATGATTCAAACTGGGCTCGAGGAGGAGGAGGACCAGCCAGAGTGTAAGCTCCCCCAGGACTAGACATGCTGGGCAGGGAGGGAGGAGAACCCAGGAGCCAGTTCCCAAGGAAGTCTCGCAGGCCAGGCCATGCAACAAGGCGCTCACGGCATAGGCAGACCACCGTCCACCCCTCTGCATCGCCCTCAAGAGCTGAGCCACTCAGGCTCCTGCCAGCAGTCATCCTGCACCTGGGATGAGGGGCCCTGCCCCACCGGACACGGCTGACACTCAGCAAACGACACTAGGAAGCTTTCCAAGGGACGTCCCAGGACAACGGTACTTCCAAACATGCCAACAAGCCAGGCAGCACAGGTTCAATCTAAAGACAGCTGGCAGCCAGCCATACTCGGGACAACCTACTGCCACTTCTTTGCAGGCCAGGCTGGACCCCTCACAGGGTGGCTAGAGCTCTTGGCTGAACCTGCCCAAAGGCTTCTACTTATATAGCTTCACAGGCGCCCAGGACCTGGCCACCTTCTCAGCCCTGTTCCCCTCCCGTTTCCTCCCCAGGAGGATCCTGGTAAGGGTAGAACACACCATAACTGGGGAGGCTGGCGCCTGGGCACCTCACACATCTGCTCTCACACTGCCCGGACACCCCCAATCTCTCTCACACACACACACACCTTCAAATACCACACCCCCCC
>NW_026654717.1:0-8292 GCF_009828535.3 Hylobates moloch
CACTGAAAGATTGTTTCAGAACTCCTCAAAAAAAGTAAGGTTCAACTCTGTTAGCTCAATGCACAGAACAGAAAGAAGTTTCACAGATGCTTCTGTGTAGTTTTTATTTGAAGATATACCTTTTTCCACTATAGGCCCCTTAGCGCTCTGAATGTCCACTCGCAGTTTGTACAGAAAGTGTGTTTTAGAACTGCTCTATCAAAAGAAAGGTTCAGCTCTGTTAGTTGAATGCACAGAACAGAAAGAAGTTTCAAAGAATGCTTCTGTGCAGTTTTTATTTGAAGATATTCCTTTCTCAACAAGAGGCCTCTTAGCGCTAGGAGTGTGCACTTGCAGTTTCTACACAAAAAGTGTTTCAGAACTAATCAATCAAATGTAAGTTCAAATCTGTTGAATGCACAGAACAGAAAGAAGTTTCACAGAATGCTTCTGTGTTGTTTTTATTTGAATGTATTCCTTTTTCCACTATAGGGCCGTTAGCACTCAGAACGTCCACATGCAGTTTCTACAGAAAGAGTGTTTCAGAACTGCTCTATCAAAAGAAAGGTTCAACGCTGTTAGTTGAGGGCACAGAACAGAAAGCAGTTTTGCAGAATGCTTCTGTGTAGTTTTTATTTGAAGATATTCCTTTTTCCACTATAGGCTCCATAGCGCTACGAGTTTCCACCTGCAGTTTCTACAGAAAGAGTGTTTCAGAACTCCTCAATCAAAAGGAGGCTTCAACTCTGTTAGTCAAAAGCACAGAACAGAAAGAGGTTTCACAGAATGCTTCTATGTAGTTTTTATTTGAAGATATTCCTTTTTCCACTATAAGCCCCTTAGCGCTCCGACTGTCCATTTGCAGTTTCTACAGAAAGAGAGTTTCAGAACTGCTCAATCAAAAGTAAGCTTCAACTCTGTTAGTTGAATGCACAGGACAGAAAGAAGTTTCACAGAATGTGTCTGTTTAGTTTTTATTTGAAGATATTACTTTTTCCACTATAGGCCCCATAGCACTCGCATTGTCCATTTGCAATTTCTACAGAAAGACGGTTTCAGAACTGCTGAATCAAAAGCAAGCTTGACCACTGTTAGTTGAATGCACAGAACAGAAAGAAGTTTCACAGAATGCTTCTGTGTAGTTTTTGTTTGAAGATATTCCCTTTTCCACTATAGGCCCCTTAGCGCTCCGAAAGTCCACGTGCAGTTTCTACAGAAAGTGTGTTTCAGAACTGCTCAATCAAAGGTAAGGTTCAATTCTTTTAGTTGAATGCACAAAACAGAAAGAAGATTCGCAGAATGCTTCTGTGTAGCTTATATTTGAAGATATTACTTTTTCCACTATAGGCCCTTAGAGCTCAGTATGTCCACTTTCAGTTTCTACAGAAAGAGTGTTTCAGAACTGCTCAATCAACAGTAAGGTTCAACTCTGTTAGTTGAATGCACAGAACAGGAAGAAGTTTCGCAGAATGCTTCTGTGTAGTTTTTATTTGAAGATATTCCTTTTTCCACTGTAGGCACCATAGCGCTTCGAATATCCACTTGCAGTTTCTACAGAAAGAGTGTATCGGAACTGCTCAAACAAAAGTAAGCTTCAACTCTGTTAGTAGAATGCACAGAACAGAAAGAAGTTTCGCAGAATGCTTTTTTCTTGTTATTATTAGAAGATATTCCTTTTTCCACTATAGGCTTCTTAGCGCTCTGATTTTCCACCTGCAGTTTCTACAGAAAGAGTGTTTCAGAACTGCTCAAGCAAAAGTAAGGATCAACCCTGTTAGTTGAATGCACAGATCAGAAAGCAGTTTCACAGAATGCTTCTGTGCATTTTTTATTTGAAGATAGTCCCTTCTCCACTATAGGCCCATTAACCCTCCGAATGTCCACTTGCAGTTTATACAGAAAGAGTGTTTCAGAACAGCTCAATCAAAAGTAAGTTTCAACTCTGTTAGTTGAATGCACAGAAGAGAAAGCAGTTCCCAGAATGCTACAGTGTAGTTTATATTTGGAGATACTCCTTTTTCCACTATAGGCCCCTTAGCGCACCGAATATCCACTTGCAGTTTCTACAGAAAGAGTGTTTCAGAACTGCTCAATCAAAAGTAAGCTTCAACTCTGTTAGTTGAAAGCACAGAGTAGAAAGAAGTATCACAGAATGCGTCTCTGTGGATTTACTTGAAGATATTCCTTTTTCCACTGTAGGACCCTTAGCTCTCGGATTGTCCACTTGCAGTTTCTACAGAAACAGTGTATCAGAACGGCTCAATCAAAAGTAAGGTTCACCTCTGTTAGTTGAATGCACAGAACAGAAAGCAATGTCGCAGAATGCGTCTGTGTAGTTATTATTTGAAGATAATCTTCTCTCCACTATAGGCCCTTTAGCGTTTTGAGTGTCCACGTGCAGTTTCTACTGAAAGAGTGTGTCAGAACTGCTCATTGAAAAGTAAGGTTCAACTCAGTTAGTTGTAGGCACAGAACAGAAAGAAGTTTCACAGAATGCTTCTGTGTAGTTTTTATTTGATGATATTCCTTTTTCCACTATAGGCCCCTTAGCGCTCCAAATGTCCACTTGCAGTTTCTACAGAAAGAGTGTTTCAGAACTAATCAATCAAAAATAAGCTTCAACTCGGTTACTTGAATGCACAGAACAGAAAGCAGTTTCACAGAATGCTTCTGTGTCGTTTTTATATGAAGATATTCCTTTTTCCACTATAGGGCCGTTAGGGCTCAGAACGTCCACTTGCACTTTCTACAGAAAGAGGGTTTCAGAACTGTTCAATCAAAAGTAAGCTTCAACTCTGTTAGTTGAATGCACAGAACAGAAAGCAGTTTCGCAGAATGCTTTTGTGTAGTTTTTATTTGAAGATATTCCTTTCTCCACTATAGGCCCTTTATCGTTCCGAGTGTCCACTTGCAGTTTCTACAGAAAGAGTGTTTCAGAACTGCTCAATTAAAACTAAGGTTCAACACAGTTAGTTGAATGCACAGAACAGGAAGAAGTTTCACAGAATGCTTCTGTGAAGTTTTTTTTTGAAGATAGTCCTTTTTCCGCTATAGGTCCCCTAGCGCTACGAATTTCCACTTGCAGCTTCTTCAGAAAGAGTGTTTCAGAACTGCTCAATGAATAGTAAGGTTCACCTCTGTTAGTTGAATTCACAGAACATAAAGAAGTTTCACAGAATGCTTCTGTGTAGTTTTTGTTTGAAGATAGTCCGTTTTCCACTATAGACCCCTTAGCTCTCCGAATGTCCGCTTGCAGTTTCTACAGAAAGAGTGTATCAGAAGTGCTGAATCAAAAGTGAGGTTCAACCCTGTTAGTTGAAGGCACGGAATAGAAAGAAGATTCGCAGAATGCTTCTGTGTGGTTTTTATTTGAAGATATTCGTTTTTCCACTATAGGCCCCTTAGCGCTCAGAATCTCCACTTGTATTTTCTACAGAAAGAGTGTTTCAGAACTGCTCAATCAAAAGGAAAATTCAACTCTGTTAGTGGAATGCACAGAACAGAGAGAAGTATCACAGAATTCTTCTGTGTAGTTTTTATTCGAAGATACTCCTTTTTCCACTAGAGTCCCCTTAGCACTCTGAATGTCCACGTGCACTTTCTTCAGAAAGAGTGTTTCAGAACTGCTCAATGAAAAGTAAGGTTCAACTCTGTTAGTTGAATGCACAGAACAGAAAGAATTTTCACAGAATGCTTCTGTGTAGCTTTTATTTGAAGATATTCCTTTTTCCACTAGAGGCCCCTTAGCGTTCCAAATGTCCACTTGCAGCTTCTACAGAAAGTGTGTTTCAGAACTGCTCAATCAAAAGTACGCTTCAACTATGATAGTTGAATGCACACAACAGAAAGAAGTTTCGCAGAATGCTTCTGTGTAGTTTTCATTTGAAGATATTCCTTTTGGCACTATAGGCCCCTTAGCGCTCCAAATGTCCACTTGCTGTTTCTACAGAAAGAGTGTTTCACAACTAATCAATCAAAAGTAAGCTTCAACCCTGTTAGTTGAATGCACAGAAAAGAAAGAAGTTTCACGGAATGCTTCTGTGTTGTTTTTATTTGAATAAATAACTTTTTCCACTATAGGGCTGTTAGCGTTCCGAACGTCCACTTGCAGTTTCTACAGAAAGAGTGTTTCAGAACTGCTCAATCAAAAGTAAGGTTCACCTCTCTTAGTTGTATTCACAGAACAGGAAGAAGTTTCACAGAATGCTTCTGTGTTGTTTTTATTTGAAAATATTTTTTTTTCCACTATAGGCCCCTTAGCGCTCCGAATGTCCACTTGCAGATTCTACAGAAAGAGTGTTTCAGAACTGCTCAATCAAAACTGTGGTTCAATTCTGTTACTTGAAGGCACAGTAAAGAAAGTAACTTCGCAGTATGCTTCTGTGTAGTTTTTATTTGAAGATAGTCCTTTTTCCACTATAGACCACTTAGCGCTCCGAATGTCCACTTGCAGTTTCTACAGAAAGAGTGTTTCAGAGCTGCTCAATCAAAAGTAAGCTTCAACTCTGTTAGTTGAATGCACAGAACAGAAAGAAGTTTCACAGAATGTTTCTGTGTAGTTTTTGTTTTGAAGAAATTCCTTCTTCCACTATAGGCCCTGTAGCGCTATGATTTTCCACTGGCAGTTTCTACAGAAAGAGTGTTTCAGAACTGCTCAATCAAAAGTAACCTTCACCTCTGTTAGTTGAATTCAAAGAACAGAAAGAAGATTCGCAGAATGCTTCTGTGATGTTTTTATTTGAAAATATTTCTTTTTCCACTATAGGCCTCTTACCGCTCGTAAAGTCCACTGGCAGGTTCTACAGAAGTGTTTCAGAACTGCTCAATCAAAATTAAGGTTCTACTCTCTTATTTGAATGCACAGAACAGAAGGAAGATTCACAGAATGCTTCTGTGTTGTTTTTATTTGAAGATATTCCTTTTTCCACTATAGGCCCCTAAGCACTCAGAATGTATATTTGCAGTTTCTACAGAAAGAGTGTTTCAGAACTGCTCTATCAAAAGTAAGGTTCAACTCTGTTAGTTGAATGCACAGAACAGGAAGCAGTTTCGCATAATGCTTCTGTGTACTTTTTATTTGAAGATATTCCTTTCTGCACTATAGGCCCCTTAGCGCTCCGAATGTCCACTTGCAGTTTATACAGAAAGAGTGTTTCAGAACTGCTAAATCAAAAATAACCGGCAACTCTGTTACTTGAATGAACAGAACAGAAAGAAATTTCACAGAATGCCTCTCTGTGGTTTTTATTTGAAGATATTCCTTTTTCGACTGTAGGACCATTAGCGCTCGGTATGTCCACTTGCAGTTTCTACAGAAAGAGTGTTTCAGAACTACTCAATCAAAAGTAAGCTTCAAGTCTGTTAGTTGAATGCACAGAACAGATAGAAGTTTCCCAGAATGCTTCTGTGGAGTTCTCATTTGAATATATTCGTTTTGGCACTATTGGCCCCTTAGCTTTCCGAACGTCCACTTGCAGTTTCTACAGAAAGGGTGTTTCAGAACTGCTCAATCAAAAGTACGCTTCAACTCTGTTAGTTGAATGCACAGAACAGAAAGAAGTTTCGCAGAATGCTTCTGTGTACTTTTTATTTGAAGATATTCGCTTTTCCACTATAGGCACCTTAGCGCTCCGAATGTCCACTTGCAGTTTCTACAGAAAGAGGCTTTCAGAACTGCTTAATCAAAACTAAGGTTGAACACTGTTTGTTGAATGCACAGAAGAGAAAGAAGATTCGCAGAATTATACTGTGTCGTTTATATTTGAAGATATTCCTTTTTCCACTATAGGCCCCTGAGAGCGCAGAATGTCCACTTGCAGTTTCTACAGAAAGAGTGTTTCAGAACTGCTCAATCAACAGTAAGGTTCACCTCTGTTCGTTGAATGCACCGAACAGAAAGAAGTTTTGCACAATGCTTCTGTGTAGTTTTTATTTGAAGATATTCCTTTTTCCACTATAGGCCCCTTAGCGCTCCAAAAGTCCACTTGCAGTTTCTAAAGAAAGGGTGTTTCAGAACTGCTCAATCAAAAGTAAGGTTCAATTGTGTTAGTTGAATGCACAGAACAGAAAGAAGATTCACAGAATGCTTCTGTGTCGTTTTTATTTGAAGATAGACCTTTTCCACTATTGGCCCCTTAGAGCTCCGAATGTCCACTTGCAGTTTCTACAGATAGAGTGTTTAAGAACTGCTCAAACAAAAGTATGGTTCAACTATGTTACTTGAAGGCACAGAACAGAAAGAAACTTCGCAGTATGCTTCTGCGTAGTTTTTATTTGAAGATAGTCCTTTTTCCACTATACACAACTTAGCGGTTGGAATGTCGACTAGCAGTTTCTACAGAAAGAGTGTTTCAGAACTGCTCAATCAAAAGTAAGCTTCAACACTCTTAATTGAATGCACAGAACAGAAAGAAGTTTTGCATAATGCTTCTGTGTAGTTCTCATTTGAATATATTCCTTTTGGCACTATAGGCCACTTAGCACTCCGAATGTCGACTTGCTGTTTCTACAGAAAGAGTGTTTCAGAACTAATCAATAAAAAGCAAGCTTCACATCTGTTAGTTGAATGCACAGAACAGAAAGAACTTTCACAGAATGCTTCTGTGTACTTTTCATTTGAAGATATTCCTTTCTCCACTATAGGCCCCTTAGCGCTCTGAATGTCCGCCTGCAGTTTCTACAGAAAGAGGGTTTCAGAACTGCTCAATCAAAAGTAAGTTTCAACTGTGTTAGTTGAATGCACAGAAAAGAAAGAAGATTCGCAGAATGCTTCTGTGTGGTTTTTATTTGAACATATTCCTTTTTCCACGATAGGCCCCTTAGCGCTCTGAATGTCCACTTGCAGGTTCTACAGAAAGAGTGTTTCAGAACTGCTCAATCCAAAGGAAACTTCAACTCTGTTAGTGGAATGCACAGAACTGAAAGAAGTTTCACAGAATACTTCTGTGTAGTTTTTATTCGAAGACATTCCTTTTTGCACTACAGGCCCCTTAGAGCTCTGAGTGTCCACTCACAGATTCTACAGAAAGTGTGTTTCAGAACTGCTCAATCAAAGGTAAGTTTCAACTCTATTAGTTGAATGCACAGAACAGAAAGAAATTTCACAGAATGCTTCTGTGTAGTTTTAATTTGAATATATTCCTTTTGCCACAATAGGCCCCTTAGCGCTCCAAATGTCCAGTTGCAGTTCCTACAGAAAGAGTGTTTCAGAACTCCTCCATCAAAAGTAAGCTTCTACTCTGTTAGTTGAATGCACAGAACATAAAGATGTTTCACAGAATGCTTCTGTGTAGTTTTTATTTGAAGGCATTCCTTTTTCCACTAGAGGCTCCTTAGCGCCCCGAATGTCCACTTGCAGTTTCTACAGAAAGAGTGTTTCAGAATTGCTCCATCAAAAGTAAGGTTCATCTCTGTTAGTTGAATGCACAGAACACAAAGAAGTTTCACAGAATGCTTCTGTGTAGTTTTTATGTGAAGATATTCCTTTTTCCACTGTAGGCCCCTTAGCGCTCCTTACCTCCACATGAAGTTTCAACAGAAAGAGTCTTTCAGAACTGATTATTCAAAAGAAAGGTAAATCTCTATTAGTTGAATGCACAGAACAGAAAGGAGTTTCGCAGAATGTTTCTATTTAGTTTTTATTGGAACATATTCCTTTTTCCACTATAGGTCCCTTAGCCCTCCGAATATCCGCTTGCAGTTTCTACAGAAAGAGTGTTTCAGAACTGCTCAATCAAAAGTAATGGTTAAGTCTGTTAGTTGAATGCACAGAACAGAAAGAAGTTTCACAGAATGCTTCTGTGTGGTTTTTATTTGAAGATATTCCTTTTTACACTGGCGGCCCCTTAGCACTCTGAAAGTCCATTTGCAGTTTCTACAGAAAGAGTGTTTCAGAACTCCTGAATCAAAACTAAGCTTCTACTCCGTTAGTTGAATCCACAGAACAGAAAGATGTTTCGCAGAACGCTTCTCTGTATTTTTTATTTGAAGATATTCCTTTTTCCACTATAGGCCCCGTAGCGCTTTGAATGTCCAATTGCAGTGTCTACAAAAGAGGGTATCAGAACTCCTCAATCAAATGTAATGTTTATCTCTGTTAGTTGAATGCAAAGAACAGAAAACAGTTTCACAGAATTCTTCTTTGTAGTTTTTAATTGAAGATATTCCTTTATCCACTATAGCAGCCCTAGTGCTCAGAATGTCCACTTGCAGTTTCTACAGAAAGAGTTTTTCAGAACTAATCAATCAAAAGAATGCTTCAGCTCTGTTAGTTGAATGGACAGAACAAAAGAAATTTCACAGAATGCTTCTGTG
>NW_026654718.1:0-8291 GCF_009828535.3 Hylobates moloch
CACAACAACTTTGCAAGAAACAGACAGTACAAAAAGATATAAATAGAAAAAACAAAATGTAAAAAATGGGGGATAATGTTAAAATGCAAATTTTATTAATTTTCTTTTTTCCAGTTGATTGTTTATGCAAATAATGTTACCTTGTTAGCAGTTTAAAATAATTAATTAAAGGTTATTGTTTGCAAACCTCTTGGTAACTTCAAGTCAAACAAAATACAAGGGTCACACAAAAAATAAAAGGAAAGGAAATCATATCACCTGAGAAAGCCACCTTCACTCAATAGAAGACAGGAAGGAAGGATAGTAGGAAGAGGAGACCACAAAATAATCAGAAAACAAATAACAAAATTGCAAGAGTAATTTTGTACTTATCAATAATAACACTGAATACAAGTGGGCTAAACTCTCTAAGCAAAAGACGTAGAGTAGCAGAATGGTTTAAGAAAACAAGAACCAGTGATCTGCCTTCAGGAAACACAGTTCTTCAAAAAAAGACACAAACAGAATGAAAAGAAAAGCATAAAATAATTCCATACAAATGGAAACCAGAAAAGAGCAAAAGTAGCAATACTTAGACACAATAGATTTCAAGACAAAAACTGTAAAAAAGACAAATAACATCATTGTATGATGATAAAGGGGTCATAATTTTATCAAGAGGATATAGTAATTTTAAATATAAATGCACCCAGCACTGGAGCACATAGACATATAAAACAAATATTATTGGAGCAAAAGAGAGAGATAGACCCCCAGACAATATAGCTGAAGACTTCAACGCTTCAGTTTCAGCATTGGACAGATACACAAGACAGAAAATCAACAAAAAGACAGTTGACTTAATCTGCAAGATAAACCAAATGAACCTAATAAATATTTATGCTATATTTAATCCAATGGCTGCAAAATACACATTTTTCTCCTCAGCACATGGATCATTGTCAAGGGTAGACTATATTTTAGGATACAAAACAAGACCTTAAAAAATCAAAACATTAAAATAATATCAAGTATTTCCTCTGAACTCAATAGAATAAAAATATAAATCAACAATGAGAAGAATTTTGAAAACTATAGAAACACATGGAATTTAAAGAATATGTTCCCGAATGTCAAATGCATCAATTAAGAAATTAAGAAGAGAGTTTTTAAAATTCGTGAAGCAAATGATGATGGAAAAACAACATACAAAAAGGTATGGGATACAGCAAAAGCAGTACTAAGAGGGAAATTTATGGCTACAATCACCTATATCAAAAAAGTATTAAAAAAAACCTTCAAATAAACAACTTAATGCTGCATCTTAAAAAACTACAAAAGCAAGAATAAACCAAACCAAAATTAGCAGGAAAGAAATAATAAAGATCAGAGCAGAATCAAATTTATTGAAATAAAACAATACAAACAATGAAATGAAAATCTGGTTTTTTGAAAAGATAAACACAATTCACAAACTTTAGTCAAACTAGCAACAACAAACAAGACAAGACTCAAATAAATAAAATCAGAGATGAAACAGGATACATTACAAATGATACTACAGGAATTAAAAGATTATTTAAAGGCTACTATGAGCAACTACATGGCAATAAATTTGAAAATATAAACAAAATGGATAAATTCTTACACACATGCAACCCACCATGATTGAACCAGGAAGAAATCCAACATCTGAGAAGACCAATAACAAGCAATGGCATCAAAGCCATTATAAAATGTTTCCCAGCAAAGAAAAGCCCATAACCTGATTGCTTCACTGCTGAATTTTACCAAACATTTTAAGAAAAAACAATAGCAATCCTATCCAAACTATTCTGAAAAATATAGGAGGAGGGAATACTTCCAAACAAATCAACAAGAACAGTATTAACAACACTGAATTCAAAACCAGACAAAGACACATAAAAAAAACACTACAGGCTAGTATCAGTATCAATCAAGATTGATGTAAAAATCCTCAACAAAATACAATAAACTGAATTCAAGAACACATGAAAAATATCATTAATCGTGACCACATAGGATTTATTCCTGGGATGCATGGATGGTTTAACATATGCAAATCAATCAATGTCATACATCATTTCAGTAGATGAAGAATAAAAATGGTATGATCATTTCAGTTGATTCTGAGAAAGCATCCAATAAAATTCAACATCCCTTCGTGACAAAAATTGTCAAAAAACTGAGTGTTGACAGAGCATACCTCAACATACTAAAAGTCATGTATGTCAGAACCACAGGTAGCATCATATTGAATGAGGCAAAACTGAAACCCTTTCCCCTAAGCTCTGGAACACAATAAGGAGCCCCACTTTTAACACTGTTATTCAGCATAGTATTGGAAGTCCTAGCTAGAGCAATGTGACAAGTAAAATAAATAAGGGGCATCCAAATTGAAAAGGAAGAAATCAAATTATCCTTGATTGCAGACGATATGATCTTACATTTGGAAAAACCTGAAAACGTCATCAAGAGACTACTAGAACTGATAAACCAATTTAGTAACGTTTCTGGATATTAGATCAACATACAAAAATAAGTAGCATTTCTATATGCCAACAGTGAACAATCTGAAAAATAAATCAAAACCAGTAATCCCATGAAACAATAGCCACACAGTAAATCAAATACCTAAAAATTAACCAAGATGTGAAGGATTTCTATAAGAAACACTGTAAAACACGGATGAAAAAAGTTGAAGAGGACCCCAATAAACAAATATATATTCCATTTTATGGACTGTAGGAAAAAAGTGTTGTTTAGATGTCAATATTACCCAAAGCATTCTACACATTCAATGCAGTCCCTATTAAAATAGCAATTACATTATTCACATAAATGGAAAAAAATTCAAAATTTATATAGCTCCCCCAAAAGAACCAGAATAGTCAAAGCTATCCTAAGCAAAAAGAACAAAACTGGAAAAATTCACATTACCTTGCCTCAAGTTGTATTACTATGGTAACCAAAATAGCATGGTACTGGCATAAAACAGACACATAGACCGATGAAACAGAATAGAGACCCCAGAAACAAATGCAAACACCTACAGTGAACTCAAGTTTTGACAAAGATGCCAAGGACATACAGTGGGGGAAATATAGTCTCTTCAATAAATGGTGCTGGGAAAACTGTATATCCATATACAGAAGAATGAAACAGACCCCCATCTCTTGCCATACACAAAAATCAAATAAAAATGGATTAAAGACTAAAACCTAAGACCTCAAACTATGAAACCAGAATAGATAAGGATCTCAAACTACTCTATAGGGAAAAAAAATCTAATGAGCCACTGCGAGATTAAAAGTAGGCGAAATTAGAAATAGGCAAAACTGAATAGATATTTCTCAAAAGAAGACATACAAATTGGCAAACAGGCATGTGAAAATGTGCTCAACATCTGTGATCATCAGAGAAACGCAAATCAAAACTACAATGATATATCATCTCACCCCGGTTAAAATGGCTTATATCCAAAAGACAGGCAATGACAAATGCTGGCAAGGATGTGGAGAAAAGGGAACCCTCATACACTGTTGGTGGGAATGAAAGTTAGTACAACCACTCTGGAGAATAGTTTGGAGGTTCCTCAAAAAACTAAAAATGGAGGTACCATATGGTCCATCAAACCCACTGCTGGGTATGTGCCCAAAAGAAAGAAAATCAGTATAGCAAAAAGCTATCTGCACTCCCATGTTTGTTGCAGCACAGTTCTCAAAAGCCAAGATTAAGGAGCAACCTAGCCAAGATTAAGAAGCAACCTAAGTGTCCATCAACAGACAAATGGATGATGTAAATGTGGTACTTTTATGCAATGCAGTACAATTCAGCCATCAAAAAGAATGAGATCCTGTCATTTCCACGAACATGGATGGAACTGAATGTCATTATGTTAAGGGAAATATGCCAGGTACAGAAAGATAAACATTGCATGACGTCACTTATTTCTGGGACCTAAAAATCAAAACAATTAACTCATGGAGATAGAGAATAGAAGGCTGGTTACCAGAGGCTGGGAAGTGTAGTGAGCTGGTTGGAGGGAAATGGGGATGCTTAATGGGTATAAATACTATTTATAAAGAATTAATAAGACCGAGTATTTGATAGGACATCAGGGTGACTACAGTCAATGATAATTTTATTGTACATTTTAAAAATAACTAAAAAAGTGTTATTGGAATATTTGTAAGACAAAGGATACTGGAGGGGATGGATACTCAATTTACCCTAATGTGATTATTACACATTATATGCCTGTATCAAAATATCTCATCTACCTCATAAGCATATATGCCTACCTTGTAGGCATATATTAAACAAAAACAAATTACATAAATAAGATTAAATAAAAACAAATTGTAAAATTTCTATATACCTAAAAAAACCAAGAACAAAGTTTAAAGAAAAACAACAACTAGGTTAATGTATATAACCTATGACAGTTTAAAGATAAATTATTTTAATGCATGCAGAAAACCTACAAAACAATGAGAAAAATGGGAAAGAAACAGGGAAATGGGAAAGAAAAAAATGGGAAAGAAAAAAATAGGAAGAGAAACATTTCAGACAAAAATGCAAATGGTCACTAAACATATGAAAAAAGTTTCACTTCACTATAAATTAAAAATATAAGATGCCTTTAAAAAATCTATTGCACTTTCAAAGCATTTAAAAATTGATCAAATAATATATATTGTCAAGTGTGGAAAGAAGCAGAAATTCATTGTTGGTGGGAGAGCAAATTGGTAAGAATTTTAGGGAGAGCGATTTATCTTAATCTACATTTGTTATATCATCTTATATCAATAGTTGTACATGTTAACCCAGGAGGATATTTATTTTATTGCAATTTATAAAATATAGAAAATAAACTCTTTCAATGGCAGTAGGTTTCATAAACTGTAGCATGGATATAAAATTTAAAAATCCAGATATTCAAAATATTTATGTAGCTCTTCATTTTCAACATAGAAATATTTCCACACTAGAGATAGCTATATATACACATATACGTAATAAGAGAATGTGACAAGATGTTAACAATGTTTATCTCTTTCATTGACTGACTTTTTAAAACAATGATAACATATTACTTTCATCAGAAATAAAGCTATTTCTATTTCAAAATATAATTTATGTTTTTGAAACCAATTGATCTTTAATAATACTGTTTATGCAGCAGTGTTCAAGGTGCTTTCATACACAAGTCATTTTTGCTTCATAGTTGTTCTATAAGTTGACTCTGGCAGGAATGATCGTTAGTCTCATTTTACAGAAGGAATCATTTCCCAGGGAAATCATTCTATTTTACTTTTATGTGAACCACACTGTGACAAGAGAAAAGATAGGTAAACACATGATATTATGGTTGAATTTTCTTCTTTGATGCTTGAGATGAGATGTTAATGATGTTTAGCAAATAACACAGTCTTCTATGTAGCAATCAGGAGTTTTCACTCTGGCAGAATTCAACTCACATTTGACCAAGGCACTCTTTTATTCTAATATTAAACTTGTGTTTATTTAAAGTAAAATCTGACATCGAAGTTTGAGTAAGTTTCCATGAATTCATCCAAACATTAGTTGAAAGCTACACTATAACATAAATATGCACTTTCGCCATCATCTTGGTATATTGATTTAAGTACTCAATAAATATGCATAATTTACATTTCTAAAGCTTAATAAATTTAGTTAAAACCAGAATGATTTGAGGTAAATGTAATCTCCATTTCTTATTGCTACTTCCATGTCAGGTCATACATTAATTCAGTAAAATGGTCAGTGAGCAGAAAATTTATCATCCACACTGTCTAAAATATGCTATTTATATTAATGACTTAATAATATTTAAAGAAGTCTTCTCATGCCCCAGACAAAAGTCAAGTTCCATTTTAAAAAGATTAAAAAATTGAAAATTACCAGAGAAAGTAAATAGAAAATTGAAAATATACTAAATTTAAACCAATATAAAATTTACTTTAATCTGAAATGTAAAAGAAAGCCACACCACAGCTAAATCGCACAAGAACACAAAGGCAAATGAGTGATCAGAATAAAATTGCACATAGATATGTGTCTAATTTACTCTTTACTATCAACAACCTACTTTAATAGGTATTTTACATTTTAAAATTATGTAAAATATTCAATGAAGTATACTTCAAGGTAAACTTTTACTATTTTTGTAGAGAAAAAGTGATAGAACTACTTTCCCTTCTGTATATATTATGTACTTTCCCCCCTTTTTTATTTTTTGGTCTCAAAGAAACACTAATACTGAAAAAGATCACAGGTGTTAAAAGACTAGACCTAGTCACATCCCAAAGGCCCCATCTCCAAATACAATCACACTGGGGATGAAGTTTCAACATATTACTTTTGGGGAGAAACAAACATTCAGTCTATAACATTCCACACCTGACTTCCAAAAATTTATGTCCTTCTCGCATGCAAAATATATTGATTTCATTTCAATAGCCCCAAAGTTCTTAACTTGCTCCAGCACCAGCTTTAAGGTCTAATGTCAAAGTTTCATTTAAATCAGATCTAGATAAAACTCAAGGTAATATTCCCCCTGAGGCAAAATTCTGCTTCAGCTGTGAACCTGTGAAATAAAATGAGACATGTGCTTCCAAAAATACAGTGGTGCTGCAGGCATAGGATAGCCATTTTCATTTCAAACAGGAGAAATAGGAAATAAGGAAGGAGTGACAAATCCTGAGCAAGTCCAAAACCCAATGGGGCAAATTCCACTGGACCTTAAGATTTGAAAATAATTATCTTTGACTTGATGTTCTGCCCTTCGGGCCCACTGGGACATAGGTCCCAATTTTCAGACACCCTGAAGGGACAGACCTGAAATAATAACTTCCATATTTACTGGGATAGTGGTTCTGTTGCCACAGCTTTGCTGGGCCTCCAAGGTTCTGAGCTACCCTGTCTCCAAGGCTTTGGGTAGCTCCATCCCACAGCTTGTCTAAATGGCCCCACAGAAGCTGTCTGTCTCAGCTCTGCTCCATCAGCTCTGCAGGAATTTGGTTCTATACTTTGAAATCTAGTTGGAGGCAGCTTGCCTCATGACTCATGCATTCCGCATGCTGATGAAGATAGCATCATGTGGACACAGCCAAAGCTAGCTGCCTGTGTCCCGTCAGGGGAGGCCACTGCAGCCCACAACGCACAGCAGCCCCCTGTAAAAACAGCAGGAGCAGCCAAAGAGTGTGGCACCAGAGGATGTGAAGCAGAGCCTATGATGACAGGCAGCACTGGGCAGCTGGGCAGCACATGCACACCAAGGTCCCACAGGCACCAGCAGGCCCTCCTTTGCATTCATCCATTACCTTGATGAATAACTCTTGGCTTCTGTTGAGATAAGTGACTAATCTCAAACAAATAAAAAATAAGAGAATACTACAAACACCTCTATGCAAATAAACTAGAAAATCTAGAAGAAATGGATAAATTCCTCGACACATACACCCTCCCAAGACTAAACCAGGAAGAAGTTGAATCTCTGAATAGACCAATAACAGGCTCTGAAATTGTGGCAATAATCAATAGCTTACCAACCAAAAACAGTCCAGGACCTGATGGATTCACAGCTGAATTCTACCAGAGGTACAAGGAGGAACTGGTACCATTCCTTCTGAAACTATTTCAATCGATAGAAAAAGAGGGAATCCTCCCTAACACATTTTATGAGGCCAGCATCATCCTGATACCAAAGCCTGGCAGAGGCACAACCAAAAAAGAGAATTTCAGACCAATATCCTTGATGAACATCGATGCAAAAATCCTCAATAAAATACTGGCAAACCGAATCCAGCAGCACATCAAAAAGCTTATCCACCATGATCAAGTGGGCATCATCCCTGGGATGCAAGGATGGTTCAACATACGCAAATCAATAAATGTAATCCAGCATATAAACAGAACCAAAGACAAAAAACACATGATTATCTCAATAGACACAGAAAAGGCCTTTGACAAAATTCAACAACCCTTCATGCTAAAAACTCTCAATAAATTAGGTATCGATGGGACGTATCTCAAAATAATAAGAGCTATCTATGACAAACCCACAGCCAATATCATACTGAATGGGGAAAAACTGGAAGCATTCCCTTTGAAAACTGGCACAAGACAGGGATGCCCTCTCTCACCACTCCTATTCAACATAGTGCTGGAAGTTCTGGCCAGGGCAATCAGGCAGGAGAAGGAAATAAAGGGTATTCAATTAGGAAAAGAGGAAATCAAATTGTCCCTGTTTGCAGATGATATGA
>NW_026654719.1:0-8291 GCF_009828535.3 Hylobates moloch
TTAATTAATTTATTTGGATTATAGTAACTTTACATAAGTTATTATTAATGCTACTTGAACATCTGATGAAGACATTACACAGTGTTGGGTTTCTGCATGACTGGGCAAAAATTACTTTTAGGCTTCGGATAGTTTTACTTTGTATTATTATTTCTAGCATGAGTATTAACCTTTTCCTTTAGTAGTAATAAAATAAATAAAAATATGAGAAGAATGGGGAATGAGAGAAAAAAGAAAAATAGAGAGGAAAGAAAGAAAAGTGTATTTCTCTATTTTCAATGATTAGTTCCTCCTTTAGCTAAATTCAAGCCACTTTTCAAGTGTCATCTCCAACATCATCTACTACAGAAGGTCATAAATAAAGCCCCATATCTCCTTGTCTTTCTTTCTTCTTTTCTGCTCTTGGGATCCTCATCATCTCATGATGTAGTTCATAGGATATTGGGCAGGAAGTGAAGTGGTTAAAAACTATCTCAAGCTACTGTGACTGGGGAAACTTCAGACATTTCTGGCCAGGTGCTGGTGGTGTTAGTCTACACTTCCTCTTCCAGTAATCCCACAGCATTTTTTACCTCCATTCATATTCCTGCATGTTTTTGTTTTGGAACTGAGGAATGAAAAAAAGGAAAAGCCTAGAAAAAAAGGAGGGGAAGAACGGGCAAGCCTCTGACATCTATTTTGTCTTCATCCCTTTGGTCACAGTTTGACGTCTATTATTAAGTGCTGAAACGCATAAGTTTTGCACTCTTCAATGAAGAACATTTGGGTATTTGGGGGAAAAGGAGGGCACAGAAAAGGAAGTGGCACCAAACAGGAAAAAGAATGTTCTTTCTGCCTCTGAGTAGAACCCAGCACCCTTCTGGCATCATGAAGAAAGTCAGGGAACACCCAGGGGTGGCACTGTGAGCAGAACATGGGCATTTTCAAGATGATTAAAGTTTTTCCAAATAATTTCATAGGTAAAGGACAAGAACAGATGGAAATCAGAGCAAAAGATAAAAAGGAGGAAAGACATGAGGACGTGGCTCCATCTAACAAAATGGTCTCTAGGCACATGTAAGGGCTCCTTGTGGCCTCCTCTGCGAAGGTCCCGTCTTCATTTTGGAGAGGGCTAGCTACAGAACAAACCTTGGTGTTATGAGTAAGACCCATGTTCTTGTATAATGACTGGGTTTTATTTTTAGCTCATGCTCCAGCAGATATTTGCTCTTCCTACCAAAATAAACTTCCAATGCCCTTCTATCAACAGATAGTGCAGCGAACAAACCCTGCTGGGAAATGTCTCCATCTAAGAGCTGAAACACACTCAAAGAACTCTAATAGGGTCAGTAGGCCAGTAGCTGCAGCCTCCACATACATTATTATTAACAAATTTAACAAGCATTCATTATTCGGCAGAGCATATGAAAAGGAAGAAAACCCCCAACAGAAATTGCTGAAAAAGACTCCTTAATTAAAGACTGTACTTACAGCAGTTGCAAAGTCAAAAAAGAAAGGACTTCCTAAGTTTACAAAGATGGGTCTCAAAGCAAGATGTTACCATCTTGTTACCATACAGTGCACACATCCCAGGAGAGACAGAGAAGCATGGAACATGTGAGAACATAACCACAGCCAGAAAATGAACTCTTCCTTGAAAAGCAGTACAATATATGATCTAGGAGTTAAGAAAAGGGCCTCTAAAGAGAGACCTGAGTTTGAATTCTAACTCTGCCAACTTTCATCTATGTGACCTCAGGAAAGTTATTTAAACTTTTTGTATCACAGTTTCCCCATTTTAAAAGTGGATTTAATAGTATCCCCCTCATGTCTTGTTGTGAAAATCAAATGAGTTAATCTTTCTGAACACTGCCTGGAACATAGTAAGCACCAATAAATGACAGCTATTATAAGATATTAATTATTGTTGGTGACAAGTAATCCAGAGGCTGAGTCATTTCAAATGTCACTTCTTTCTGGGGGGGAAAACTTAAATAACAGCAAACCTCCCAGTGTCTTTCCTTTCCTCTTTTTGTTTATTAAATCTGACAATACATGCAAAACTGTATATTATTTTTGTCATGATTGCTGTAAAATGAAGTTAAGACTATGTTAAGTGAGCCAATACATTTGAGTAGCACCACTTATAGGAATTTACCTTGATGGGGCTTATTCTTGTCTGGGTGTTTGCCTGTTGAAATAGCACCTAGGCCCACCTCCATCATGACACCACATGGATGGATGGCCTCTTCAACTAAACAGTGAGCTCACTGATCCCAGGGCAATGGCCTTAATCAGCAGCTGAATCTGTGGTGCCTAAGCCAACACAGTGCCTGGCATTTGATAAAATCTGCTGGTTTTACCTCCTGTTGTATGCCTGTTTTTGTTATAAGCAACAAATGTAATATTGTTATAAACTTCAAGCAGCTGGAAAAAGCCAGTGAAAGTGATTATCTTGGGATCCCAAAGATCAATTTTTCAACCCTTCCTTTTGTAATAACTTGCCTTCAAAGCAGCTAAGTTCACTGGTCTTGTTTCTATGGTCTTGCATTTCAATGTGGATTAATTTTACCTGATGATGAATATATAATGTCAATAAGAAAGTGATTAATTTTACCTGATAATAAGTAGGTTATGCAGTAAAGTTAAGCATCAAACTACCAAACGTATCACAAGGGAGGTGTCCTCTGGGATTACCTGCCAATGACACGTCAGCTCTGCTCAGTCCAGATGATCTGAGATCAGGATATTAAAAGCCAAGAGTTGACAAATATTATAAAGGTTTAATAGTAAGGTGGAATTAGAATGACTAAAACTGAAGGAGCAAAAACCCCTAAAATGTGACCTCTTCTTCATTTCTTCCTAGTACCAGACATTTTATCTTCTGGTAGAATAGTCTTCTATCTCTGAATGGCCAGTCAATTACATAATTTCTTGTTGTTGTTCTTAAAATTTATTTGAAAGTTAAATGATTTGTTCAGGATCACTCTGCAATCCAATGATGAACACAAAATCAAATTCATTACTATTAAATATTTAATAACTTATGAAAGATTCTGAAACTTTACATTAAAAAAATTTAAGTTCAGGAGTACATGTGCAGTTTGTTATATAGAGAAACTCATGTCAGGGGGTGTTGTTGTACAGATTATTTCATCACCCAGGTATTAAGCCCAGTACCCAATTTTTCTGATCTCTCCCTGCTCCCATCCTCCACCCTCAAGTAGACTCCAGTGTTTGTTGTTCCCCTCTATGTGTCCATGTGTTCTTATAATTTAGCTCTCACTTACAAGTGAGAACATGCAGTATTTGGTTTTCTGTTCCTGTGTTAGTTCACTAAGGATAATGGCCTCCAGCTCCATTCATATTCCTGCAAAGGACATAATCTCATTGATTTTTATGGCTGCACAGTATTCAATATTGTGTATGTACCACATTTTCTTCATCCAATCTGCCACTGATGGGCGTTTAAGTTGATTCCTAAACAGGATTAATCTAAATTAGGTTAATTAGGTTGATTCCTAAATGCCCATCAATGGCAGATTGGATAAAGTGCTGCAATTTGAATAGTGCTGCAATTTGAATAGTGCTGCAACAAATATACACTTGCATGTGTCTTTATGGTAGAACAATTTATATTACTTTGAGTATACAGCCCATAATGGGATTACTGGGTGGAATGGTAGTTCTGTTTTTAGCTCTTCTACATTTGAGATTTCAACTTTTAAAAATCTTTATTTGAGATGTATTTTACCTTGATGATCAGAATTTGAATTACAACAGATTTCTAAAATGCCTCTCATTATAGTAAGAAGGTATATTTTTTGATGAGTTGAGAGAAGAAGGCTTCAGACGATCAAACTACTCTGAGCTACGAGAGGAAATTCAAAACAATAGCAAAGAAGTTAAAAACTTTGAAAAAAAATTAGAAGGATGGATAACTAGAGTAACCAATGGAGAGAAGGGCTGAAAGGAGCTGATGGAGCTGAAAGCCAAGTTTCGAGAACTATGCGAAGATTGCAGAAGCCTCAGTAGCAGATGCGATCAACTGGAAGAAAGGGTATCACTGATGGAAGATGAAATGAATGAAATGAAGAGAGAAGGGAAGTTTAGAGAAAAAAGAATAAAAAGAAATGAACAAAGCCTCCAAGAAATTTGGGACTATGTGAAAAGACCAAACCTACGTCTGATTGGTGTACCTGAAAATGATGGGGAGAATGGAACCAAGTTGGAAAACACTTTGCAAGATATTTATCCAGGAGAACTTCCCCAATCTAGCAAGGCAGGCCAGCATTCAGATTCAGGAAATACAGAGAACGCCACAAAGATACTCCTCGAGAAGGGCAACTCCAAGACACATAATTGTCAGATTCACCAAAGTTGAAATGAAGGAAAAAATGTTAAGGGCAGCCAGAGAGAAAGGTCGGGTTACCCACAAAGGGAAGCCCATCAGACTAACAGCTGATCTCTCAGCAGAAACTCTACAAGCCAGAAGAGAGTGGGGGCCGATATTCAACATTCTTAAAGAAAAGAATTTTCAACCCAGAATTTCCTATCCCGCCAAACTAAGCTTCATAAGTGAAGGAGAAATAAAATACTTCACAGACAAGCAAACGCTGAGTGATTCTGTCACCACCAGGCCTGCCCTAAAAGAGCTCCTGAAGGAAGCACTAAACATGGAAAGGAACAACCGGTACCAGCCACTGCAAAAACATGCCAAATTGTAAAGACCATCGAGGCTAGGAAGAAACTATAGCAACTAACGAGCAAAATAACCAACTAACATCATAATGACAGGATCAGATTCACACATAACAATATTAACGTTAAATGTAAATGGGCTAAATGCTCCAATCAAAAGACACAGACTGGCAAACTGGATAAGGAGTCAGGACCCATCAGTGTGCTGTATTCAGGAAACCCATCTCACGTGCAGAGACACACATAGACTCAAAATAAAGGGATGGAGGAAGATCTATCAAGCAACTGGAAAACAAAAAAAGGCAGGGGTTGCAATCCTAGTCTCTGATAAAATAGACTTTAAACCAACAAAGATCAGAAGAGACAAAGAAGGCCATTACATAATGGTAAAGGGATCAATTCAACAAGAAGAGCTAACTATCCTAAATATATATGCACCCAACACAGGAGCACCCAGATTCATAAAGCAAGTCCTCAGTGACCTACAAAGGGACTTAAACTCCCACACAATAATAATGGGAGATTTTAACACCCCACTGTCAGCATTAGACAGATCAACGAGACAGAAAGTTAACAAGGATATCCAGGAATTGAACCCAGCTCTACATAAAGTGGACCTAATAGACATCTACAGAACTCTCCACCCCAAGTCAACAGAATATACATTTTTCTCAGCACCACACCACACCTATTCCAAAATTGACCACATAGTTGGAAGTAAAGCTCTCCTCAGCAAATGTAAAAGAACAGAAATTATAACAAACTGTCTCTCAGACCACAGTGCAATCAAACTAGAACTCAGGATTAAGAAATTCACTCAAAACCGCTCAACTACATGGAAACTGAACAACCTGCTCCTGAATGACTATTGGGTACATAATGAAATGAAGGCAGAAATAAAGATGTTCTTTGAAACCAATGAGAACAAAGACACCACATACCAGAATCTCTGGGACACATTCAAAGCAGTGTGTAGAGGGAAATTTATAGCACTAAATGCCCAAAAGAGAAAGCAGGAAAGATCCAAAATTGACACCCTAACATCACAATTAAAAGAACTAGAAAAGCAAGAGCAAACACATTCAAAAGCTAGCAGAAGGCTAGAAATAACTAAAATCAGAGCAGAACTGAAGGAAATAGAGACACAAAAAACCCTTCAAAAAATTAATGAATCCAGGAGCTGGTTTTTTGAAAAGATCAACAAAATTGATGGACCGCTAGCAAGACTAATAAAGAAGAAAAGAGAGAAGAATCAAATAGATGCAATAAAAAACGAAAAAGGGGATATCACCACCGATCCCACAGAAATACAATCTACCATCAGAGAATACTACAAACACCTCTATGCAAATAAACTAGAAAATCTAGAAGAAATGGATAAATTCCTCGACAAATACACCCTCCCAAGACTAAACCAGGAAGAAGTTGAATCTCTGAATAGACCAATAACAGCTTCTGAAATTGTGGCAATAATCAATAGCTTACCAACCAAAAAGAGTCCAGGACCTGATGGATTCACAGCTGAATTCTACCAGAGGTACAAGGAGGAACTGGTACCATTCCTTCTGAAACTATTCCAATCGATAGAAAAAGAGGGAATCCTCCCTAACACATTTTATGAAGCCAGCATCGTCCTGATACCAAAACCTGGCAGAGACATAACCAAAAAAGAGAATTTCAGACCAATATCCTTGATGAACATTGATGCAAAAATCCTCAATAAAATACTGGCAAACCGAATCCAGCAGCACATCAAAAAGCTTATCCACCATGATCAAGTGGGCTTCATCCCTGGGATGCAAGACTGGTTCAACATACGCAAATCAATAAATGTAATCCAGCATATAAACAGAACCAAAGACAAAAACCACATGATTATCTCAATAGATGCAGAAAAGGCCTTTGACAAAATTCAACAACCCTTCATGCTAAAAACTCTCAATAAATTAGGTATTGATGGGACGTATCTCAAAATAATAAGAGCTATCTATGACAAACCCACAGCCAATATCATACTGAATGGGCAAAAACTGGAAGCATTCCCTCTGAAAACTGGCACAAGACAGGGATGCCCTCTCTCACCGCTCCTATTCAACATAGTGCTGGATGTTCTGGCCAGAGCAATCAGGCAGCAGAAGGAAATAAAGGGTATTCAATTAGGAAAAGAGGAAGTCAAATTGTCCCTGTTTGCAGATGACATGATTGTATATCTAGAAAACCCCATTGTCTCAGCCCAAAATCTCCTTAAGCTGATTAGCAACTTCAGCAAAGTCTCAGGATACAAAATCAATGTACAAAAATCACAAGCATTCTTGTACACCAATCACAGACAAACAGAGAGCCAAATCATGAGTGAACTCCCATTCACAATTGCTTCAAAGAGAATAAAATACCTAGGAATCCAACTTACAAGGGATGTGAAGGACCTCTTCAAGGAGAACTACAACCACTGCTCAATGAAATAAAAGAGGATACAAACAAATGGAAGAACATTCCATGCTCATGGGTTGGAAGAATCAATATCGTGAAAATGGCCATACTGCCCAAGGTAATTTATAGATTCAATGCCATCCCCATCAAGCTACCAATGACTTTCTTCACAGAATTGGAAAAAACTACTTTAAAGTTCATATGGAACCAAAAAAGAGCCCGCATCGCCAAGTCAATCCTAAGCCAAAAGAACAAAGCTGGAGGCATCACGCTACCTGACTTTAAACTATACTACAAGGCTACAGTAACCAAAACAGCATGGTACTGGTACCACAACAGAGACATAGATCAATGGAACAGAACAGAGCCCTCAGAAATGATGCCGCATATCTACAACTATCTGATCTTTGACAAACCTGACAAAAACAAGAAATGGGGAAAGGATTCCCTATTTAATAAATGGTACTGGGAAAACTGGCTAGCCATATGTAGAAAGCTGCAACTGGATCCCTTCCTTACACCTTATACAAAAATTAATTCAAGATGGATTAAAGACTTATATGTTAGACCTAAAACCATTAAAATCCTACAAGAAAACCTAGGCAATACCATTCAGGACATAGGCGTGGGCAAGGACTTCATGTCTAAAACACCAAAAGCAATGGCAACAAAAGCCAAAATCGACAAATGGGATCTCATTAAACCAAAGAGCTTCTGCACAGCAAAAGAAACTATCATCAGAGTGAACAGGCAACCTACAGAATGGGAGAAAATTTTTGCAACCTACTCATCTGACAAAGGGCTAATATCCAGAATCTACAATGAACTCAAACAAATTTACAAGAAAAAAACAAACAACCCCATCAAAAAGTGGGCAGAGGACATGAACAGACACTTCTCAAAAGAAGACATTTATGCAGCCAAAAAACACATGAAGAAATGCTCATCATCACTGGCCATCAGAGAAATGCAAATCAAAACCACAGTGAGACACCATCTCACACCAGTTAGAATGGCCATCATAAAAAAATCAGGAAACAACAGGTGCTGGAGAGGATGTGGAGAAATAGGAACACTTTTACACTGTTGGTGGGACTGTAAACTAGTTCAACCATTGTGGAAGTCAGTGTGGCCATTCCTCAGGGATCTAGAACTAGAAATACCATTTGACCCAGCCATCC
>NW_026654720.1:0-8288 GCF_009828535.3 Hylobates moloch
CTTCCTGTGTCCATGAGTTCTCACTGTTCAATTCCCACCTATGAGTGAGAACATGCGGTATTTGGTTTTTTGTCCTTGTGATAGTTTACTGAGAATGATGTTTTCCAGTTTCATCCATGTCCCTACAAAGGACATGAACTCATCATTTTTTATGGCTGCATAGTATTCCATGGTGTATATGTGCCACATTTTCTTAATCCAGTCTATCGTTGTTGGACATTTGGTTTGGTTCCAAGTCTTTGCTATTGTGAATAGTGCCGCAATAAACATACGTGTGCATGTGTCTTTATAGCAGCATGATTTATAGTCCTTTGGGTATATACCCAGTAATGGGATGGCTGGGTCAGATGGTATTTCTAGTTCGAGATCCCTGAGGAATCGCCACACTGACTTCCACAATGGTTGAACTAGTTTACAGTCCCACCAGCAGTGTAAAAGTGTTCCTAATTCTCCACATCCTCTCCAGCACCTGTTGTTTCCTGACTTTTGAATGATGGCCATTCTAACTGGTGTGAAAAATTTTCTCCCTTCTGTAGTTGCCTGTATTCCGGTGGTATTTCTTTTTACATACTTTTATTTAGAGATCCCTTTATGCTTTTGGTGTTTTAGACATGAAGTCTATTTTCACATTCTTTTTAAAGATACCTAATTAATTTTATGGGTAGGATTGATATGACATTTAAAAAGTTGATATGTGATAGAAACACTAAAATATTCCTTTGGTTCTTTGGGTTTTCCTGAAGTTACCTTTGAAATAAAGATTAGGGTTCTGACGAGGAAACTCAGATACAAAGCAATTTGTAATCCACAGGGAAAAAGGGGAATACTATAGAGTTATTCCAAAAGAAGTAGAGCTATGTGCTTAAGTCTAATAAGGAGCCTTCTTTGTTTCCGTTTCATAAGAGCTGTTGAGGATCTGTGGTTGCCAGTTTTGTAGACATAAATCCATAGAAGCAGTAGAAGGATTCTTCAGCAAAATCCCAAATGTTTAGCATCAAGCAAAGCATCTGCTACACACGCTTCCCTCTTTGAGACTGTTATAATCTCAAAAATGCAAGTATTAAATAAAATGTTTTCCCATATATATTGCCCACATTTTGGAAATACAACTGGTCTTAATCTATTGAAACATTTGTTAACAGAAGCATTTATGGCAAGGAAGGTAACAGCAATTAACAAGTTAGTGCAGTATGTCTAGTTCTGACAAGACTATCCCTCTCAGAGTTGTTTTACTCACTGGTAGCTATGCACTTTTCCTTGACATTTGAATTTCTTTGGGGAAAAACAGTATGTTTGGGAACTCACAAAAAGACAAAAGGTCAGATGAGTTAATACAAATAAAATCTGTCTTGTTCTCAGGTCCAATAAATATTATTTTGGTGAAATAGGAAAGATAACAGTCATTAAGTAATACAGGAGTACTAAAAGCCTAAGAGTTAACCCAAGCATAATCTGTTATTCTTTCTAATGTCTGATTAACCATTAACAAACATTAGCAGTACTATATGCATAATATATGATTTGAAAAAAAGCAGGAAGAAACTACTTTGTAAATCACTTAACTTTTATAAACACTTTCAATTACATTATTTCTTTAAATTTTCACAAGTTTATATATAT
Source organism: Hylobates moloch (assembly GCF_009828535.3). Classification (NCBI taxonomy): domain Eukaryota; kingdom Metazoa; phylum Chordata; class Mammalia; order Primates; family Hylobatidae; genus Hylobates; species Hylobates moloch. The sequence continues at coordinate 1,621 of NW_026654720.1, forward strand.
TTTTAATTATACATTCAAGAGGTACATATGCAGGTTTGTTACATGATTGTATTGTATAATACTGGTGTTTGGGCTTCTAGTGAACCTGTCACCCAAATAGTGAACATAGGACCCAATAAATAGCTTTTCAGCCCTCACTCCCCTTTCTTCCTACATATTTTTGGAGTTCCTGTTGTCTGTTTTTCCCATCTGTATGACCATGTGTAGCTATTATATCACTCCCACTTATAAGTGAGAACATGTGGTATGTGGTTTTCTGTTTCTTCATTAGTTCACTTAAGATAATTGCCTCTAGCTGCATCCATGTTGCTGCAAAGAACATGGTTTCATTCTTTTTATGGCTGCATAGTATTCCATGTAATATATGTATACATTTTCCTTATCCAGTTCACTGCTGATGGACACTTAGGTTGATTCCATGCCTTTGCTATTGTAAACAGTGCTGTGATAAACATATGAATGCAGGTTTTTAAAAATACATAATTTATTTTTCCTTTGGGTAGATGGCCAATAGTAAGATTGTTAGGTCAAATGGAAGCTTTATTTTTAGTTCTTTGAGAAATTTCCATGCTATTTTCCATAGAGATTGTACTAATTTATATTCCCACCAACAGTGTATGAGTGTTCCCTTTTCTCCACGTCTTTGCCAACATCTGTTATTTTTTGACCTTTTAATAATAGTCATTCTGACTGGTGTGAGATGGCATCTTATTGTGATTTTAATTTGCATTTCTTTGATGATTAGTGATGTTGAGCATTTTTCAAATGGTTATTGGTCGCTTGTATATCTTTCTTTGAGAAGTATCTGTTCATGTCTTTTGCCCACTTTTTAATGGAGTTATTTATATTTTTCTTGTTGATTTTTTAAAGTTCCTTATAGATTCTGGATATTAATCTTTTGTTGGATGCATAAATTGCAAATATTTTCTCCCATTCCATAGGTCGTCTGTCTACTCTGTTGACTGTTTCTTTTGCTGTACAGAAGCTCTTTAGCTTAAGTCCCATTTGTCTATTTTTGTTTTTGTTGCATTTGCTTTTGAAGTCTTCACCTTAAATTCTTTGCATAAGTCAATATCCAGAAGAGTTTTTCCTAGGGTTTCTTCTAGGATTTTTCTAGTTTGAGGTTTTCCATTTAAGTCTTTAATCCATCTTGAATAAATTTTTATATATGATGAAAGATAAGGTTCCAGTTTCATTCTTCTGCATGTGGCTAGCCAGTTTTCCCAGCACCATTTATCAAATAGAATGTTCTTTCCCCATTCTTTTGTAGTTTCAGTTGTAACGTCACCCTGGTCATTTTTGTTGAATTTTTTGAAGATCAATTGGTTGTGGGTGTGTGGCTTTATTTCTGGGTTCTCTATTCTGTTCCATTGATCTATGCGTCTATTTTTGTAGCAGTGCCATGCTGCTTTGGTTATTATAGCCTTGTAGTGTAGTTGGAAGTCATGTAATGTGATACTTCCAGCTTTGTTCTTTTTGCTCAGGATTGCTTTGGATATTCAGGCTCTTTTTTGGTTCCATATACATTTTAGAATTTTTTTTTTCTAATTCCATGAAAAATGACATTGGTAATTTGATAGGATTTGTGTTGAATCTATAGATTGCTTTGGGCAGTATGGTCATTTTAATGATACTGATTCTTCCAAGTCATGAGCATGGAATGTTTTTCCATTCATTTATGTCATCTGTGACTTCTTTCAACAGTGTTTTGTAGTTCTCCTTGTAGAGATCTTTCACCTCTTTGGTTAAATGTATTCCTGGGTATTTTGGTTTTTTGTGTGTGGCTATTGTAAGTGGGATTGAGTTCTTAATTTTGTTCCCAGCTTGAACATTATTGGTGTATAGAAATGCTACTGACTTGTGTACATTGATCTTCTATCCTGAAACTTTACTGAATTCATTTATCAGGTCTAGGAACCTTTTGCCAGAATCTTTAGGGCTTTCTAGCTATTGGATCACGTTATCAGTGAATAGAGATAATTTGGCTTCCTTTTTTTCCTACTTGGATACTTTTTATTTCTTTCTGTTGCCTGATTGCTCTGGCTAGGACTCCTATGTTGAATAGAAGTGGTAAGAGTGGACATCTGTCTTGTTCCAGTTTGTAGGGGAAATGCTTCTAACTGTGCCCATTCAGTGTGATGTTAGCTATGGGTTTGTCATAAATTTGTTTTATTATTTTGAGGCATGTCTCCTCAATGCCTAGTTTGTTGAGAGTTTTTATCATGCAAAAATGTTGGATTTTATGACATGCTTTTTCTGCTTCTACTGAGATAATCATATGGTTTTCGTTCTTATTCTGTTTATGTGGTGAATCACACTTATTGATTCATGTATGTGGAAACCGTCTATGCATCCCAGAAATAAAACCTAAATGGATTGTGATGAATTACCTTTTGTGGTGCTGCTGGATTTGGCTTGCTAGTATTTTATTGACAGTTTTTGTGTCTATGTTCATTAGGGCTATTGACCTGTAGTTTTTGTTGTTGTTGTTGTGTCCCTGTCAGATTTTGGTATCAGGATGACACTGGTTTTATAGAATGAATTAGCTAGAAATACCTCCTACTCAATTTTATGGAATAGTTTTAGTAAAACTGGTATCACCTCTTCTTTGAGCATCTGGTAGAATTCAGGGCTTTTATTTGGTTGGTAGATTTTTTATTACTGATTATATTTCGTTACTCATTGTTTTGTAAGGGATTTCAATATCTTCCTGGTTCAATCTTGGAAGACTGTGTGTTTCCAGGAAATTATCTGTTTCCTCTACATTTTCTAATTTGTATGAATGGAGATGTTCATAATAGTCTCTGAGAAACTTTTGTTATTACTTTTGATCTTTTGTAGTTTCAGTTGTAATGTCACCCTGGTCATTTGATATTGTGCTTATTTGAACCTTCTCTCTTTTTTTCTTGGTTAGTCTAGCTACTGGTCTATCAATTCTGTTTATCCTTTTGAAGAACCAACTGTTCATTTTGTTGATCCTTTGCATAATTTTTTTGGTCTAAATTTCATTTAGTTCTGCTCTAACCTTTGTTATTTCTTTTCTTCTGCTAACTTTAGGTTTGGTTTGTTCTTGTTTTGCTTGTTTTGGGTGTCATGTTAGGTTGTTAATTGGGGACCTTTGTATCTTTCTGATTTAGGCATTTATTACTACAAACTTCCCTCTTACCACTGCTTTTGCTGTATTCCAGAGGTTCGGGTGTGTTTTCTCTCTATTTTTATTTGTGTCAAAATTTTTTTTGTTTCCATCTTAACTTTGTTGTTTACCCAAAGTTCTTCGGAAACAAGACTTTTTAGTTTCCATGTACTTGTGTGGTTTTGAGAGTTCCTCTTGATATTTATTTCTAACTTAATTCCACTATGGTCCCAGAAGATGTTTTATATGATTTCAGTTATTTTGAATTTATTGGGACTTGCTTTATGACCAAGCATGTGGTCAATTTTAGAAAATGTTCCATGCACAGGTGAGAATGTATATCCTGTGGCTGTTGGGTGGATTATTCTGTAGATGTCTGGTAGGTCCGTTTGGTCAAAAGTCCAATTTAAGTCCAGAGTGTGTTAGTTGTCTGCCTCAATGATCTATCTAGTGCTGTCAGTAGAGTGTTGAAGCCCCCTACTATTATTGTATGGCTGGCTATCTCTTTTCTTAGGTCTAGCAGTATTTGTTTTGTAAATCTGGGTGCTCTAACATTGAGTGCATATATATTCAGGATAGGTAAGTCTTCTTGTTGGAGGAATCTTTTATCATTATATAATGCCTTTATTTGTCCTTTTTACTGTTGTTGATTTAAAGTCTGTTTTATCTGATACAAGAATAGCAACCACAGTTCTTTATTGTTTTCCATTTGTGTGCTAGATCCTTCATTTTCCCTTTACTTTGAGCCTGTGGATATCATTCCACATGAGATGTGCTCTTGAAGGCAACAAAAAATTGGATCTTTGTTGCTGTTGTCCCGTTTGCCACTCTATGTCTTTTTAGTGGAGCATTTAGGCTGTTTATGTTCAAGGTTAATGTTAATATATGAGATTTTGTTCCCGTCATAGTATCGTTAGCTGAGCCTTGTACTTAAGTGTGTTTTTATGATAGCATATATCATTCTTTCTTTCCATGTTTAGAACTCCTTGACCATTTCTTGTAGGACCGGTCTTGTGGTGATGAATTCCCTTAGTGTTTGCTCATCTGGAAAAGACTATTTCTCCTTTGTTTATGAAACTTAATTTTTTTAGGAGGATGTGAAATTCTTGGCTGGCATTTTTCTCTTAAAGAAAGCTAAAAGCATGCCTCCAATCTCTTCTGGCTTGTAAGGTTTCTGCTGAGAAGTCCACTGTTAGTTTGATGGGATTTCCTTTATAGGTAATTTGGCTGTTTTGTCTCTCTTCCTTTAAGATTTTTTTTTCTTTCATGTTGACCTTGGAAAATCAGACAACTCTGTGTCTTGGGGATGGTTATCTTGTATAGTGTCTCGCAGGTGTTCTCTGAATTTCCTGCATCTGGATGTTGACCTTACTAGCAAGATTAGGAAAATTTTCTTGAACTATTCCCTTAAATAAGTTTTCTGAGTTCCTGCTTTTTTTTTCTCTCAGACTGCCATTAAATCATAGATTTGTTTGCTTTACATAATCTCATATTTCTTGAAAGCTTTGTTCATTTTTTTAATTTTTTTTTAATTTTTGTCTGACTCAAATAATTTGAAAGACTGATCTTCAAACTCTGAAATTCATTCTTTTGCTTGGTTAGTCTATTGTTAAAGCATGTCTTTAGTGAACTTTTCTATTCTAGAGTTCTATTTTTTTTAATGTAGCCATCTTGTCTTTCATATCCTGAATTGTTTTTCTGGCTTCTTTGTGTTGGATATCTATTTTGTATTGGATATCACTGAGTTTCCTTGCAACCTATATTTTGAGTTCTTTATCTGTTTTTTCAAACTATTTAATTTGGTTAGGATCCATTGCTAGAGAGTGAGAGTAATCCTTTAAAAGTATCAAGACATTCTGGCTTTTTGTACTGCTGGAGTTTTTTGTGCTGATTCCTTCTCATCTGCTTCTTATTTTTGAATTCGCCATCATTTGTATGAGACTTTTTTTTAAATATCATTTTTCCCTTGAGGGTATGACTGTGGTGTATGTTGCATATAATCAGTTGACTTATTTTCTGGATACTTGCAGAAGGCTAAGGCTCTGGATGTGTCTCTTGGTTGTATATAGCTTCTATGCTGTGGCTTTCTCAGCTGCTGCTTGTTATACTGGTGTATTGGATGCGTGAGCCAATATATGACCTTCTGTGGGGCTGAGAGTGTGGAGGTTCAGGAAGCTTATCTCATGGACTAGCACTAAGCCCTCTGGTAGCAGGTTGTGTTGGGTGGTGCAGTTCAGGCTTCAGTCCAGTATATAGCAGTTAAGAGTAGGAGCTGACTTGATCTTAGGTAGGCTGATGTTGAGTGGAAACACCCACCCTGAAGGGGTATTGGCAGGAAGAGATTGTGTTGTGGTACACTGAAGTCTTGGGGGAAAGTGGTGGAGCATGCATCAGCTCCTCCTCTTGAGCCAACAGGTATGTGATCTGCTTCCCTATCACTTCCCTGTTGTAGGGTTAATGACTTCCGGTTCACAAAGACTTTGTCCTTTGGTTCCCCACTGCAATGCAGGTGCAGGCCATGGATATACCCCTCTGAGGGCTACCACCAAAATGGGCTGAGGTGAGAACCTCTTCCCCAGGCCAGATCAGGCAACTCTGCAACTTATCTGTCCTCCCTTGCTAGAATGCTGCCACTCTGTGTAGGGAGTGGGAGTTGGACCCTGCTCTTCATGTAAGCTGTGCTTGCCAATGTCAGAGCAGGTTGTGGTGTATATTTGTGGGGGATTTGGTGGTGGAGTAACTCAAGGGCAGAGAAACCACATGCAAGGCAGTGGCACCACAAGTGTAGAATCAGTATGGCACCTGATACCTAATTTCAAACCTGAGGGGAGTACAACCATACTCGTGCAAACTGGCCACCAAGTTCTCTGTCTCCAGGAAGTTCCTAAATCACCACTGATAGCATTGCCCGGAGTCACAAGATCAGAGGGGTTCCCCAACAGTCTGGCTGTCAGGAGATTGTCAGAGAGGTGAGAGGAGCAGAGAAGTGCTCTCACCAAGTCTTTCCATGGGGTCTGAGTTCCTTGGGAGTCAATCTATGCCAGATTCTTGCTGCTTTCCTTGTTTGTGCCCCAGCTTCTTCCCATGGATTCTCCAAGAGGTCCTGGCCCTCTTCCCTCACTTTCCCATTTGGAACTTGTCCATTTACAGTCACTTTAATCTTTCTGAGGAGAACTAGCATCCAATGTCTCTGGTCAGCCATCTTGAGAAAAGAAAAGAAAATTCACAAGGATTTTTTTTAAAGAAATAGAAAATGAGGCTTCTAGAGCTCAAAATCTTTCCCTATGCCTCACAGTAATTTAATACCATAACTAGGCCTTGTGTCCATGTCTTTGTGCTCTGACTCCTGTAATAGTTCCTTTATCTTATAATAGATCTCCTCATCACCTGCCTCTAAATAACCACTTATATTTGAACAATTTCTTACAGTTACAAACACTTTTACTTTTTTTTTTTTTTTTGAGACGGAGTCTCACTCTGTCACCCAGGCTGTAGTGCAGTGGCCTGATCTCTGCTCACTACAACCTTGGCCTCT
>NW_026654721.1:0-8284 GCF_009828535.3 Hylobates moloch
AAAAAAAAAAAAAAAAAAGAAAAGAAAAAAGTGACCCTCCATCTCAGCCTCTGTGCCTGGCCTAAGACAGGTTGCCAAGATCACTACCAGTATGTGCTGTCCTTTCTCAAGGTGTCTTCAAGGAGAAGTACACCGTGGACAGCCCCCTGGCAGTAACACACCTCCTGCAAGCCTCTTTGTGTAGGAGGATTTGTTCTCCTGGCCCCTCCTTCCAATACCAACATCTTGAACTACAATTGTAAAGCAGAGTCCGGACCTAGGGTCGAGGTCCTCAAATACTCCCATGGAAGAGTCCACGTCCTCCCAGCTGTATGGAGGCATTTCACAGCTAAAACCACTCTTCCAATTCAAGGAAGTAAATGAATGGACAACAGCTGTGAATAATGTCTTCTGTATTTTTCCCTAAACATTGGTTCTGTGGTCATGTCTTTGCTGGTGCTGAAACACTTTTTCACAACCAATGATTATGTATGTGACTAAAACCTTGGAAATGGATTGCCTCGGTCACTCACTCATTTTCAAGGATGCCACCACCATGTTTAGAATGTGGCTGTCCCATGCTTCTCCCCACCCTTGCCCCGGCCTTTGTGCTTCTGTGCCCGTTGTGATTTTAGCTGTTATCTGTGTAATGGCTAAAATTCAGAAGGAAAGTAAAATTACAAGCAGTATTTTTCTCAACAAACAGCCCACTGGTGACCTAGTGAGGGCACCAGCCATCGCCTGCGCCTGTCCTTCTGGTGGCACAGAATTCACTGGAAAGGTCTCGGCCAGCCAGGCTCTGTGTCCAGCCTCTGTCTGTGTCTCTAAGGGGGGCCTGCACCTCCCGGGCTGCCTGGCAGGGCCTGTGAGGCCTCACTGTCATGAGAAAAGAATCCACAGGTCTGTAAACTTGCTATTTTTAGGCCTCAGTGGACTTGCGCCAGTTCCCTGAGTGTAGTAATTACCCAGATATTTTATTGAATAGGGCCTTGAAAACTTAAAACACACACCTCAAACCTACTCAGAAATTTAAACAGGTTTAAAATGCCATGCAGCGAATTCTCAAAGACAAATGACAAGGCCACGTTTCCATCCACCTCCCCCCAAACCCTCAAGCTGCTCTTACCCTGCTTCTCTGCGCTTTCCACACCCGTCCCCGCCCGGGTGAGCTCACCCCATGCAGCTCTGCTACATGCCAGCCAGGCAGGGCTTGCTCCCTGGTGGCCCTTTCCAGACTGGCTCCTCTTCTAAATGCAAGCCTCTGTGCCCAACTGTCTCCTGGGGATGTAGGAAGGACATCTCCAACCTAGTGTTTCCTAAAGAGGGATGCTTCCTGCTCCACCCAGTGCCCCCCATCTCAGGAAATAAGACTTTCATCCATGGCTGAGGCCACCAACCTGAACGGATGCTTTGTTCACTCTTTGCCTCCCTCCCCACTCAGTCCCCATGGCTGGCTCTACTTCAAAATCCATGCTGCATCCAAATCCACGCTGCTCCCCATTCAACCCCCACCTCCAGAATCTCCTGCGGGACTGCCATAGCCTCCTAACTGAGCCCCTGTCCCAGTGGGTCTCCTGCCCAGTACTGTTGCACACGGCATGTAATCTTCTAGAGTATGTCAATTTGACCTTGATCGCCTGACTCACAAATCTCCAAGTCTTCACCTTCTTACCACGGGGGAAGGAAAGCCTGGCCTGCGATGAAGGCGCACAAGTCTGTGGGTGGTTTCCTTTCCGAGGCCCATGAGGCTGCACTTCCCTCTGGTTGTTAAGTGTGATGTATAGAAGATAATGACTCAAGTGCCTGGATTAGCATTTATGGGGACTAGCAATGCCCCCAGCCTACCCTGAAAGTCCGGGCTTGAACAACAGAACAAAACAGACACTCAGAGGGTTTGGCAGGGAATAGAGAATGATCTGAGAAAAATTAATTAGTTCATTAGAGCTGGGAGCAGGAGAGCCATTCTATTCCATTAGTGGGGATGTTGGAGCCCGAACCAAGAGCAGAACGCATGGAGCAGAAGCCATGGACTGATTCTTCCTTCAGTTAGAGGAAGCAACAGGAGAAGCAGAAGACTGAAAGAAAACTCCAGCTTCTTTAAGAATCACGGAAAAGGAACAGTGGACGGGTAGCACACACAGAATAGGTACGCCGCGCTGCTCCCTCTTGGAAGCACTTCATGGACATGCCTGCTTTTCATCTTCACGTACACCCAAGCATGAGTTACAACAATTTCCCCCATTCTGAGGCCGCCAGTAAGTTTAATCAGTTTGCCTGAGGCCACACAGCTAGGAAATGGCAGAATGACGGCAAAGTCAGGCAAATTCGTTCCACAGCCCCTGTTCTTAGCAAAAACAGAAATCTAAATTTGAGAATGGGCTGTATGCCCTGTTGAAAGACTCTTAAAACAGAGAGAAAATCCAGCAAACTTACCCTGAGATGGATGTCTGGGTTCCTTCCCATTTCCTAGAACTGCTTATCTGCACGGAGCCATGCTTACTAACCCGTTGCCCTTGATGCCGGTGAGGCTTGGTGCTGGGCTGCCAATGACCTCAGTTACGGGGCATGGCAAACTTGGTGACTTCAGCTGCAGGCAGTGTCTGGGGAAGTGGTGCCTGCAGTCTGGTGTGCTGTAATGTAAACACCCAGGAAGGCTTCTGGTTGTTGCTTTAGGCCCAAGGCAGGGAGCCAGGAGAAATAGAGAAGGGTAGGGGTCTTCATTAGATGAGAAAGGAATATTGAAAAGTGAGGATTTTTCTGTTTCACTTTCATTTTATTTGACCTTTTACATTGTAAATTATATTCATTTAAAAAAATAAAGGAAAAGAAACATTTCTCCAATAAATGGAATGCAGTACACATGTTAAAACAGGCAGTGAATGTGAAGCTACACAGTGATTATAAAATGAACGCACCATCTTACTTGCTCAGGCAGTGCTCCTGTGTTCACGACCTAAGGCATCCTGTTCCGACCTGCTTGGTGGAAACCTGGAAGCTCTCTGAACTTTCCTCTCTCCGTCTTCCACGTTGAATCAATTACAGAGCCCCAAAGATTTTACCTCCTAAACATGTTGTGGCAAAGTCAGTGTGCTGTGTTTGCCAGACTCAGTGCCTTTTTGTTCTGGGCTCTCAGCTGGACTATATATTCCAGCCTCCCTCAAGTTGGATGGGGCCACATGTCTGAGTTCTGGCCACCAAAATATGCATGTGAGTGATGTGCTGGCCACCCCCCAGACCTGGACCCTAAACCTCCTGCAGGACGTTCCATCCTATTTCTTCCCCTCACCCCTTTGCTGGCCCTCTGCAGAGAACTAGCTGAAAACTCCAAGGCCCAAGGGAATGGCAGAACTTCTGCATGAAAGAGCCAGGATTCCTGAATGACTGTGTGGAGCAGAGTTCTCCTTCCCCATACCCCAGGCCCCATGCAGGCCCAGTGGACTGGGAAGTGAATAAGAAATAAACTCTTAACATGTCATGCCACTCTGATTTGAGATCGTTTCTTATAGCAACTACAATGACTGACCCTAATTTATTTTCTCCTAAATAATCCTTTCCATACCTAATACTGTGCCCATTACTGATTTTCTATTTCTCTCAACAGGCCATACCCCGAACCTTTACCTCCATCTTCAATCTTGGCCTCTCATAATTCCATCTGTTAAGACAAAGTGAACTTTTCTTAAAATGCATGTTAGACCATACCCCTCTTCGGGGTACATCTTTTAATGGTACCCCCAAAAGTGCTGTCCGTGGCACACCCTTCCTGTGCCTGGCCTTGGCCAACAGCCTCACATTGGATTTCTGCTGCCGTGCTTGGCTCCTGGCCACTGAGAGCCCTGGGGAATTTCTGTCCTCAGGGCTGTGTCTCCTGACATTTCTCATCCTGGAATGTCCTTCCTCTGTTAGGCTAATACTCTGCATCTTCTAGGATCAGTTCGGCAACACCTCTGGGTTCCCTTGCCCTGTCTCCCACTAGTACCCTGCACACGTGTGTACATCACACACATCTCTGTTTGTTGAGCTGAGAGCTTCTTTGGGCCCTCACTCAGAGACGGAATTTGTCCTCTGTATGTGTTTGACGCCGGGGCCCAGCAACTACCCCTAGTCGTGATAATCCAAAGTGTCTCCAGACGTGGCCACATGTCCCCTGGGAGACAAAGTCAGCTCTGGTTGACAATCCTGCTTTAGACTGGTTGGAAAGAAGAGGCATTTCTTGTGGGTTGTATTCTCCTGGTGGGGCTACTCTATTCAAGGTCGAAAACCGGATTTCATCAGATTATTCAAGCCTCTGTAGCAGGCCAAAAAGTGTCCTCCCAAAATTCACGTTCACCCAGAACCTCAGAACAAGACCTTATTTGGAAATAGGGTCTTTGCAGGCTCTCAGAAACAGACTCATATGGACTGAATTCAGAAGAGATTGCAGGTGGCAGACACTGGCTCGACATGAGACCTACTTCCTGCTTCTTTACTAACAGACCCAGTTTTTTTCAACATGGTCATAAGTCCAGCACAAACAATGGCTCACGATTGGTTTAGGTCATTCATGATCATTGTGTGTCTCATCCTGTGTCTTAATTTCTCAGACTCTCTTGCAGTTGGGGTGGCCTTACAACCAGCTCTAATCAACAAGATTTGAGGACAAATCTAACGTGAGATTTCTTGGAAGAAGTTTGGTTTTCTGATACAAAGGGTCACAGACAGCAGGCACTGTTCTTCTTCCCCCACCTCCTTCCTGTGGACATGAGGGCTGGAGCCAGGGCAGCCTTTAGGTAAAGGCCAGGGGAATGTCAGACAGGTCAGCTCGGACATCCTGGGACACTGGGCCACCATGCCAATGGCCCTTTCTTGCTGGATTTCTTATTGCGGGAGCAAAATAACTTTCTTGTTTTATTTAAGCCTCTGTAGTAGGTTGCAAAGTGGTCTTCCCAAAATTCTGGGTGAATTTTGGGAGGACACTATGCAACCTCCTAGTGTCCACCCAGAATGTCAGAACAAGACCTTATTTGGAAATAGGGTCTTTGGAGGTATAATCAGTTAAGAATCTTCAGATGAAATCATCCTGGATTTAGAGTGGGCCCCAAATCCAATGACTGATGTCCTTACAAGAAGAGAAGGCATAGAGACATACACAGGGGAGGATGTCATGTGATAACAGAGGTAGAGGTTAGCATAATTCACCCCCCATTCTCCCCCTTCCAGTGCCCCACGCCCCTTGCAATGTGATGCAGCTCCTTCCATCAAGAGGTGGAGGCTTCTTTCCCACTCCTTGACTTGTCAAGGCCTTGCCACTTGCTTTGTCTCACAGAATGGTAAGGAAGTGATGACATGCCAGTTCTGAGCCTCGTGCATGTCTGCTTGCATTCCTGAAACCCTGTTCAGCCACCTGAGAACAAGCCTGAGTCAGCCTGTTGGATAACAAGAGACTGACGGTCCTTGTCAACTCTGTCAACTCTGGTGCCCCAGCTGCCAGCCAGGCTTCTCTAGCCCAGCCAGCCTTCAGCTGATTGGCCAGCTGAGTGGAGCAAGATCAGCTGTTTGACCCAGAGCAGCAAAACCACCTAGTTGATTTGTAGACTTGTGAGCAATACCAAACATTTATTTTAAGCCACTAAGCTTGGGGTGGTTTCTTACCCAGCAGTAGCTAACACCTACATACTTTCAGTTATTTGGCACCTGTGAGCAATTGAATTTGGGAACCCTGTTTTAGCTAGAGGTTTTCAGAGTTCACTATGTTTTAGAATTACTCAGAAAATCTACTTAAAATAGAGATTCCTGGGCTTGCTCCTAGAGAGTTTCAGTAGACTGGGTGAGCTCTATGTATCTGCATTTTGACCAGCATTGCTAATTCTGGCATAGGTAGTCCATGGAATACACTTTGTAAACCATTTTTTTCATGGGAACAAATCACTAAAATCATTGTGTAATCTCTAATATTATTCCTCCTCCAATATCAGAAGAGAGAGAGGAGAGGGTTTCAGCCCAAAACGGGAATGGGCTGCACTTATCTGTAGAAATTGATAAAGAGAAATATCTCCCTTGCCTAGCATCTCAAACACTGCATTTTACATTCAGTATTGTTTCCTGATTGCATTAAGAAATATACTGCAGCCGGACACGGTGGCTCATGCCTGTAATCTCAGCACTTTGGGAGGCTGAGGTGGGTGGATCACTGGAGGTCAGTTTCAAGACTAGCCAACACAGTGAAACCCCATCTCTACTAACAATACAAACATTAGCCGGGTGCGGTGGCACACACCTGTAACCCCAGCTACTCAGGAGGCTGAGGCATGAGAATCACTTAAACTCTGGAGGCAGAAGTTGCAGTGAGCCAGGATTGCATTACTGCACTCTAGCCTGGGCGACAGAGTGAGACTCTCTCTTTCTCTCTCTCTCTCTCCATATCTATATCTAATCTATATCTATATATATAGCTATATATATGTATGTGTGTATATATGCATATATACTGCTTTTAATTTACATAAAAATATTTATGATCATATATAAATAACAAAACCTTGGTTTTAATTACAAAATGTTGTTTGGTGGCTGGTGGATCAAATTAAGGAGGATTAGCTAGAGGCAAACTGCAAAGAGTATGAGGCAATCAAGAAAAACTTAAAATATCTAAACAATGACAACCTGTGTAACAGATCCTGGAAGCTGGACAAGGGCAACTGCCCGTGTCCATTCCTGCTGGGCCAATGAATCAGCTGCCAGTCATTCTGCCAATGTTTACCGAGGACTGATGTGTCAGACAATCCTTGAGCTGGTGCACAGCAGGGACAGGCCATTCCTATCCTCTCTTCACGGAGCCTGCATTCTAATGGGGTGGGGGACACAGATGATAAATGAGATAAAATATATATGAGGTGGTATACTGTCCCCCAAAAAGATATGTTCAAGTCCCAACGCTGGGTGCCTGCGAATATGACCTTATTTGGAAACTCTTTGCAGATGTAATCAGGTTAGGAGGAAGACACTAGGGTGGCCCTAATCCAGTGCCACTCGTGTGTTTCTGAGAAGAGATACGGACACAGGGAAAATGCCATGCAATGATGATGACAGAGTGGAGCGATGCATCCACAAGTCAAGGACACAGGGAAACGTCATGCGATGACGTGTCAGAGAGTGGGGTGATGCACCAACAAGCCAGGGAATGCCACGGTTTGCCAGCAACACCAGAAGCTGAGAGGAGAGTAAGGGGCAGACTCCCTTACAGCCTTCAGAGGATACACGGCCTTGCCGACAACTTGATTTTAGACGTTCAGCCTCTAGGACTGTGAGAGCATGCGTTTGTTGTTTTAAGCCACCGTTTGTCATATTGTTACACAGCTCCAGGAAACTAAGGGAGAAAAAGCAAAAGGGGAAGGGAAGCAGAGGATGCTGAGGGTTATGTTTGCAGTTTAGACTAAAGAGCCACTCGGACGTCCTCACTAAGATGGGGAGGAGGGAACGCACGCCAGGCAGACGGAACAGCAAGTGCAAAGGCCCTGAGGCAGAAGTGTGCCAGCTGTGCTTTTGGCTGGTATTGTGTGGGTTAGGGAAAGCGCTGGGAGGTGAGGGTGGGGGAAGAGGGGAAGGACCAGGGGATAAGGGACTTGCAGGTCATAGCAAGGTTGTTCCATTTTGCTGAGTGAGAAAGAAAGCCACTGGAGGGTTCTGAGCGGAAGAGTGGCATGAACTGAATTTTTTAAAATGTCAACTTTAAATTCTGGGATACACGTGCAAGACGTGCAGGTTACATAGGTAAATGTGTGCCATGGTGGTTTGCTGCACTTGTGAACCCATCACCTAGGCATTAAGCCCTGCATGCATTAGCTATTTATCCTGATGCTCTCCCTTCCCCTAACCCCCAACTGGTCCCGGTGTGTGTTGCTCCCCTCCCTGTGTCCATGCGTTCTCATTGTTCAGCTCCCACTTATTACTGAGAACATGCGGTGTTTGGTTTTCTGTTCCTGTGTTAGTTTGTTGAGGATAGTGGTTTCCACCTCCATTCATGTCCCCACAAAGGACATGATCTCATTCCTTTTTACGGCTGCATAGTATTCTAACAGTGGCATGAGCTGATTTTTAATAGTAACATCTTTTTTCTTTTTTAAAAAGGATCACACGAGCAGCTGTGCGGAATGTGGGAAACCAGCTAGAAGGCACTGCTTTAAAATGGACGGGTGGCGGGAAGGAGATTAAAAAGGGGTGGAGGGAGGAGGAGGGGTAGCAGTTGGGTTCTGGATGTTTCAGGCAGTGGAGCCAAGAGGATGTGTTCATTGTGGACAGAGAGAGGAGCCAGGCATGACCAAGGATT
>NW_026654722.1:0-8284 GCF_009828535.3 Hylobates moloch
CCCAGCGGACCCCTGAGCACTCCCTCCAAAGCAGGCCTCCTGTATCCCTGACTGCCAATGTCCCCAACAACAGCCTCCCAAAGTGCTGGGATTACAGGCGTGAGCCACCGTGCCCGGCCCATTATGAGTTCTTACTATATTCTCCTTGGGCCGGGCATCGTGGCTCACACCTGTAATCCCGGCACTTTGGGAGGCCAAGGCGGGCGGATCACAAGGTCAGGAGATTGAGACCATTCTGGCTAACACGGTGAAACCCCGTCTCTACTACAAATACAAAATATTAGCCGGGGGTGGTGGTGTGTGCCTGTAATCCCAGCTACTTGGGAGGCTGAGGCAGAAGAATCCTATGAACCCGGGAGGCAGAGGTTGCAGCGAGCCGAGATTGCACCGTTGCACTCCAGCCTGGGTGACGGTACGAGACTCCGTCTCAAAAAAAAAAAAAGAACTCATAATGAAGGCTGCCTCTGAGAGGGGAACTTAAGGGTGGGAAGGATGGAGGGTTACTTTTTTTTTTTTTCTATAACAAAATGCTGTAAACTGAGAGACGTAACTTCTCACTGTACACACCTTTTAGAACTATTAGAATGTCCTCTCTGGTGTGTATTACCTTTGTAAGAACAATTAAAACAAGAACCCCCTCCTTTGGTCTCCAGGCTTTGGCAGGTGGCATCTCTGCCAGCTCTCCAAGGAAGAAACCTCCACCCCACCAGTCTCCCCACTCCTTTCTGCTTTTTCTCCATCCTTGCAACCGTGGTGGAAGCGGCCCAGCTCCAGGTATACAAAGGTGGCTGGAAGCCATACTGAGGGCATCTTGTAGCCCCTCTTTCCACCGAGGTGTGGCTGGGTCCCAGAAGAGTCTGGCTCCCTCAGAAGGACCCCAAAGCCCCGGACAAGACCCCAGACAAGCAGCCTGGCCTGCTGCCCACAGCTCTCTCACTCCCTCACTGTGGCTTGGGCCAGGCAAGACAAAACCCCTCTCCCCTTTTCCGAACAGGGGTTCAGTGATCCCTGCTTGCTTAGTCCCCCAGATGGACCTGACTTTACAAAATAGAGAGAAGCCTTGTTCTGGTAACGCATCACCTCTTCCAGGCAGCCCCCAGTGACCCTGTCTGGCTCAGAGCACAGTGTATCTGACTTAGGGCCTGATCCTCTGCTGCTTCACACCATGGTCCAGACAGGCTGGGCTGGTTCCCTGGTGGAACTGGAAGTTCATGCTCTGCTCAAACTGGCCTCTGCACCATCCCTTCATTGGTATGCAGCGGTACAGCGGTGCTGGCTGTCTATAGCCAGTGCCCTTTCTGACTGGTCAGTCCCTGTGCCGGATGGTTATTAATATTTGGAGTATCTTTCTGCCTCCACCTGAGCCTGACCTCTCCTGCCCTGCTCCTTCCTTCCTTTCAGCAAAGATTTATTAGGCACCTAAAACCTGGCAGCAGGCACGTGTCAAGCACTGGCGTGTCCCACTCACCCCAACACATACCCCAGGCTGTTCAACCTCATGGTGGCCCTACTCCTCCATACCCCCCAAGTCCTGTCCACCTTTCAGGTTCCACTGTCCAAACCACCTTCTCTAGGAAACCAGTTGCGGCATAGCTCCAAGCTACACAGGTGCCTCCGTCTATAACCAACCTCTCGCTGCACTGGTAACCACTGTCTTACAATGTAGTGCTCACGCCTCCTCTATTCCCTTTAGTCTTGTCTTCCCAAGTTATCCTTTTGAAAAATAGATTTCTTTAGCTATCTGAGTATGCACAGAATACAAAACACAAATGATACAAAAGCATGCACAGTGCCTCAGTCTCTATCCCAACCAACCTCCGATTTCCCAGGTCCTCTCCCTCTCCTGAGGCTGACTGTCAAGTGGCTGGAGGGAGAAGGCAGGGATGACTAGACAACACAGAGAGGAGGTGGCAGCGGAGGGGACAGAAATGATGGACGGACAAGCCGGGGACCTCAAAGGGAGTGATCAGGGACAGCACTCACTACCCTGCACCCGCTGCCTCTCTTCTAAGCATCCAGTGAGCTCTCTAGGCCTCCTCGCCCGATTCCTCACTCACCTTCTTTGGAGAGAAGACGCCCACAGTTCCCCCATCCTCCCGGACGGCCACCCCCATCTCAGCCAGCAATGCTTCTCTGTAGGCAGAGGGGAGGCAAATGTCAGTCTTACCTTCACCGCCTGTGACCTCCTTCCCTGTGGGGCCTGACCTCCCCCACAGCCTCCAGCTCCTCCCAGGACCCCAGCTGTCGGCCCTCACACCTCTCCATCCTCAGGGCTTCTGTCTTGCGTAGCTTCTCCTCCCACGTCTCGTTCAGCTCAGCTATAATCTTCTCTGTCTCCTGGGGGCCTAAGGGTGGGTAGGTTTCAGGATGGTCTGGGACAAGCAGACCCAGGGTAGGGACAACCTACCCTGGGGCCACGCTACTCCTAGAATTCCTTCTTTCTCAAGCTTGACTTTGGAGAAGTGAACTCCCAGGAACGCCCAGACCCCCAGCCCTTGCCAGCTCCAGCTTCCCACCTGCAGCCTCTCCATGGCTTCCTCAGGCCCAATCTGGGGCTCCGTGTTGGGGGAGAATGACGGCTCCAGCTCCCCATGATGTGTGGTGGGTGATGAGGGTGAAACTGGAGCCAGGGGAGATGACACAGCTGGCAGGGCGCCTCTGACACTCCCTTCTTCTGTCTTCAGGCCTGGGAGGGAGATAGAGGAAAAAGAACGAGGCTAAGGAAAGGAGCTGATGAGAGACATCCAGGAGACCAAGAGCTTCACAGAGGACCAGTCTGTAAGGACTACAGAAGACCGCTGGTCAGCCTCCTACCAGGCAAGGAGCGAGCCCTCCTACTGCAGCCACGACAAATGGGCACCCAGTCTCTCTGCTTCAACTCCAGGGGTGGAGAGCTCATTACTGAAGGAGGCGGCCAGTCCTTCCCACTATTGGATGACTTGCACCATCAGAAAATTCTTAGGTGGGGCTAGGTGTGGGGGCTCACACCTGTAATCTCAGCACTTTGGGAGGCCGAGGTGGGTGGATCACCTGAGGTCAGGAGTTCGAGACCGGCCTGGCCAACATGGTGAAACCCCGTCTCTAGTAAAATACAAAAATTAGCCTGGTGTGGTGACGGGTGCCTGTAATCCTAGCTCCTTGGGAGGCCGAGGCAGGAGAATCGCTTGAACCTAGGAGGCGGAGGCTGCAGTGAGCCGAGACCACGCCATTGCACTCCAGCCTGGGCGACAGAGCGGGACCGTCTCAAAAAAAGAAAATTCTTAGCTGGGCCGGACACAGTGGCTCACACCTGTAATCCCAGCACTTTGGGAGGCCAAGGTGGGCACATCACCTTAGGTCAGGAGTTCAAGAGCAGCCTGGCCCATCTAGAAACCTCTGTGTCGAACTTTTCTTTTTTGAGACGGAGTCTCCCTCTGTCACCCAGGTTGGAGTGCAGTGGCGAGATCTTGGCTCACCGCAACCTCCGCCTCCTGGGTTCAAGCGATTCTCCTGCCTCAGCCTCTCGAGTAGCTGGGATTACGGGCGCGTGCCACCACACCTAGCTAATTTTTGTATTTTTAGTAGAGGTTTCACCACATTGGTCAGGCTGGTCTCGAACTCCTCAACTCAGGTGACCTGCCTGCCTTGGCCTCCCCAAATGCTGGGATTACAGGCATGAGCCACTGTACCAGGCTAAAACCCCCGTCTCTACTAAACATACAAAAATTAGCCAGGTGTGGTGGTGGGCGCCTGTAATCCCAGCTATTTGGGAGGCTGAGGCAGGAGAATCGCTTGAACCCAGGAGGTGGAGGTTGCAGTGAGCCAAGATCGAGCCACTGCACTCCAGCCTGGTGACAGAGCAAGACTCCGTCTCAAAAAAGAATTCTTAGCTGTGTTGAGCTGAAACTGGCCCCACGTCATGTGTGCTGCTATTTCTAGTTCTGCCCTCTGGGATAAAAAGTCCTTACTGCTTTCTCTTCTGCAAGAAAATCCCTCAAATGTTGGAAGGCAAACAGCCTAGCTACCTTATCCTTCTCTTTCCAAGAACACTCATATTCCCCACACTGTGCCCCTCAGCACCCTGACTATTCTCAATGGGATGATCTCAAGACTGAATGCAGGGTCCATTCCTGACCCAGTCAACATGGATTACACATCCTCTGATTTGGACACTATTTCCATCAGTGAGGCTGAGCCTGACATGCTAGAAAGCACTCCACTGAGATCTGTTAGGCTATGGTCCACTTCGACTCTGACGTTTTGCAAGAACTTCTGTCAAGAAAGTCACCCAGTAGCCTAGCCTCTTCTTAACAATTTACTGTTTGACCTGTAAGTATATCTTGCCATTTTTTCCTGTAATGGTCATTTTATTAGTTCCAGGAGCCTGACAGGTCCCTCTGGATCCTGATTCTCCCCTAGAGAATTAGTCCCTCCTAGCTCTGTAACATCTGAAGACATACGTCCCTCTGCACATCTGTGTCCACGTCACTGAGCACATGAAGGGTTTCATAGTGCGTCGTCCCTCCCTGGCTCCAGGACTGGGCAAAGGCAAGTGAGGAGGGATGGGGTGGGCCAAGGGGCATCCCTGAGCTGCCCCTCCCTGGAACCTCGACCTTCCAGAGCAGAGGCTGACAGTCCCTGAGCCATCAGCAGTTCCCACAGCCGGGCTACTTCCTCCTGCAGCTCTCTAATCAGCCGGGCATTAGGGTCCTCGTTGATGATGGCATTGCAGCGGATCTGCTTGGTGCAGTCAGCATACCCGGGTGACAGAGGAGCAGGGTCGGTGAGGCCTGGGGGCAGGGGACCCTTGGTCTGCTGTTTCTCCTTCCCCCTCTCCCAGGTCTCAAGATATCGTGGCAGGGCTCCGGGGCCTCCCCCGTCTCACGAGCAGGATCCTGAGCAACTCGCCTCTAAACTCCTGGCACTTTTCCTACGCTGCCCCATCCCTGCTAGAGCCAGAAGCCCCACCTGAGGGTGCTGAGAGTCTCCTCGTAATCGATGGCAGCAGGGCTCAGGGCTGCTATCATTGCTGTGAGTTCCCACCTGTGAATGGAGTGCAGGGAAAAGCTTCAGCTGAGGGAGGGGCTAAGAAAAGTCAAACCGGGTCATGGGGCTGGGGCCCACTGCCCAGGCGGGGGTCTTATAGGGTCATGGTCTGAGGTACGGGAATCTAGGGTGGTGAAACTAACCATGACATCTGGTTATGGGAGGGAATGAGGTCAGGGAGATATATCTGCAGGACAGTCACAGAAGCATGGAAGGGGGATGAAGTCAGCAGTGCAGCAGTGGGTGTGAGATCAGGGATCAGGGATCAGGCAGGGGTCATGAGTAGCCAGGTCAGTGAGGTCATGAGTAGCCAGGTTCGCGAGGCCCTTGGCTTGACGGCAGGGTATGGCCTTGTTCTCAGCATCAGGAAATCTTCAAAAGGATGTTCCCTTTGAAGGGTCAGGGGGAGAAGGAAGACGACGGGATTTGGGATTCTCGGCATAGCAAGGGGATTTGTCAGAAGTATCGAAAGAGTCCGTGGGATGTGTCAGGGTCGGCAGAGAGAGAGGAAGAGGCCCTCACCCAAATTTTCCTTGAGCAGCCAGGTGAGCACAGAGTCCCTGTAGGGGATCAAATCCGACTTCCGCTTCTCTGATTGCTGGGGGATAAAAGGGGGAAGGAGGTTAGGGT
The DNA here is from genome assembly GCF_009828535.3 of Hylobates moloch. Classification (NCBI taxonomy): domain Eukaryota; kingdom Metazoa; phylum Chordata; class Mammalia; order Primates; family Hylobatidae; genus Hylobates; species Hylobates moloch. The sequence continues at coordinate 5,656 of NW_026654722.1, forward strand.
GGGTCACCCCCCTTTCCCAAGCCCTTCTCTTTCCAACACCCAGGTCTCACCATATCTGCAAGGGCCGAGATCACCTTCCCTAGTGTAGTCAGGGACTTATTGATGTTGGCTCCCTCCTAGAAAAGGATGAGGAATGTGGGGATGAGACCCTCCTCTCCCAATCTCATCCACTTCCCCTTCCTACCTCCCCAGTGAGAGTCTCAGGTTCTGACTGGAGACCTCCACACACACCCCACAACACTGCCCCACAACAAACCACCCTCTGAAGCCCCCTCACCTTCAGGCGCATGCCCCGGGCCCGAGGAGTCGGCTCGCTCACTCCCAGCAAGGTCCACCAAACTGATCTGACTGACCTGGGGTCAGAGGAAACAGGCAGGAGATAAGGTGCGGGTGGGGGATGGGGCAGGCAAATCAGGGAAGCACCCAGCAGGAATGTGGGCAGCTGGCAAGGGCTAGAGAGAGCCAGGAGGAGGCGAGGGAGGAGGCCGGGGGAAACAGAATACGTGACAACAGTGAGACGGTGGTTACTCGCTCAATTACAAATAGCTACAGGCCCACCACAGGCATGGACAAGGGACACACAAGGGATCCGAGCCCTGTCCTGGGTCTCGTAAGAACAGCCGGGTGCGGTGGCTCACATGTGTAATCCCAGCACTTTGGGAGGCTGAGGCGGGTGGATCACCTGAGGTCAGGAGTTCAAGACCAGCCTGGCCAACACGGCGAAACCTCTTCTCTACTAAAAATACAAAAACGTTAGCCGGGCCTGGTGGCACATGCCTGTAATGCCAGGTACTTGGGAGGCTGAGGCAGGAGAATCGCTTGAACCCAGGAGGTGGAGGTTGCAGTGAGCTGAGATCGCACCACTGCACCACTGTACTCCAGCCTGGGTGACAGAGCGAGACTCTGTCTTAAAAAAAAAAGACAAGCAAACAGTAGAGGGGGACAGACTCATCTGATGGAAAAACAGGGTGGGGGTGGGGCGCGGTCATGGAAGTCCTGAGGAGGCACTCAACCCAGCAAGGGCAGGGAGGGCCCAAGACCCTTCTACCATGTCACTGTCCCTATTACCAGGGGAGGTTGCGTCCGGCGCGGGAGCAGGGGCGATCCCACCTTCTCCGAGTCTAGCCCCATGGGCTGGTCATGGCAGTGCGGTGTGAAGACGGTGGTAAAGACGGCATGGGAACGGCTGCTGGTCTCGTTCATGTTGGTGGCAGCCACAGTCCTTGAGGGCAAAGGAAGCAGTCACTGGATCCTGCCTCTCACCTTCCCAACCCTGGCCCCCTTGCCCTCTGCTCCATCAGCCTGCCTTACCATGCTTTATTTCCACAGTCCATGAAGTCAGCAATGTCTGCGTAGGAGGTCACAGCCAATCTGGACAGGTCCTGCACGTAGGGGCCCAGGATGGGGTGCTCCCAGACCTGCAGAGAACCCCGACTCTTGAGGTTCAAGAGGTCTCGTACCCGCTCACAACAGATCTCCATATAGCTCACCTGAGTGGGAAAAGCAAATGAGAAGTAACAAAACTAGCCACAACAATGACAACGAAACTTAATCTGACTCCACTGGACATGATCCAGGTGACTGCAGCTAATACACAGTGCAAAGCATTCTGCGGATGCTAGCTCAGCGACCTGCCCAACAAGCCAGGAGGTGCATCCCATCATTAGCATCTCCCAGATGAACATACGAAGCTGAAGGACACAATCACTGCCCCAAAGTCACAGTCAGTAACCAGCAGAGCCAGGATTAGATCCCAGGCTGTCTGATTCCCGCGACGGCCCTCGGCAGTCTGGACCCCTCTCAGCCCCGCCACCATCAAGACCCGGGCTTACCGCCACAGAGTAGGATAGCTGAGCACTCTGGTTCTCACTAACGCGAGGGAAGAGGTCCTCACAGAGCTGGAGGGGGACACAGGGAAATACAGAGAAGCTCCTGCTCAGGGCACACCTGAAGTGTCCAGCCACAGGCCAGGGCCAGTCCCAAGTGACCCCATTTAACCCTTACCACAGCCCTGAGGGAGGGGTTATTCCCATTTCACAGATGGGAAAACAACCTCAGAGAGGTTCCCACTTGCCCAAGATCACAGGCTAGCATTCAGCCAGCCAGGGTGCAAACCCCAGGAGTCCTGACTCCCAAGCCTGTGTGCCAGGTTGCTATGCTGGACAGCCAGGGACAATTACGGTTAACTCTGTGATCCCAATCGGCATTTCTACACTTAACACTCTACTGGTGGTACACAAGCCTGCAGGAGAACTACACTCACAAATCATTATGAAACCAAGTAAAATAGTAGTAAGTTGTAAAACTGGCGCTCGAACCCAAGGCTCACTGATGCCAAAGTCTTGCTCTTCTCACTGAGGCTCACTGCCTCTGATAGGGGCAAAGACCCTCCCACCCCAGAAGGTTGTCCAGCTTGCAGTCAACCTCTATCTCCCATCACCAATGGCCTCAGAGCCAGGTCTCTGTTCCATAATCCTCAGACCCTGGTCCTTCCTTCCTCAGACGGCAGCTAAAGACGCTCCTGCCCTGGCTGCCCCACCAGGTCCTAGGCGTACCTGGGGCACGATGCCCTGCTGCCCTGGCTCCTGCCGCCCCATCATGGTATAGGATTTCCCAGCCCCGGTCTGCC
>NW_026654723.1:0-8279 GCF_009828535.3 Hylobates moloch
CTTTGAGAAATAAAAACAGTCTTAAAGATTATAGGAAGATACAAATGTCATTAAAATATAAATAGGTGATCTAAATTGTGCAAGTCAGATACTAGGTTTGCTAAATGTTTTAAGGTTGCAAACTGCTTTTTCGGCCTTTGAGAGCTGTTTGACTGGCCACCATGCCCTTAACTATGCTGGAAGGAATCAAACTTCATCAGCACTTAGTGCATAATTAAGACAACTTACCAGGTTTTACACTAAAATTAAAATGTGCTAAGAATTACCATTAAAACATGTAATTGAGACCACTTAAAATGGATTTACATGCAAGGTGTGTAAGAATGGTAAAATGTGTTTTTAGTGAAAGATTATAAGAAAGCATGAAAACGTAAATTTTTGCCTAGAGCTAAAGGATTGTTTTAAATTAGATAAAATAAAGCTAAAGGTTTAAACAAGTTATGGGATGTTTTAAAAAATTAACCTTGCAAAATAAATTCAAATGGAGATTACATGGTTTTTCTGTAAATTGAGCATTGAAATAAAAACACAACAAGGTTTCCTTAAGGTACTAATCTGCTCTTTAGCAAAATTTGTAAAGCGTTATAAAAGTTTTATAAGAATCTCACCTCATGGTTAAACTGGTTAAGATGGGATAGAATTGTCTATAAGGTTTCATTAGAAAAACTGGGATTGACATTAACGGTAAACTAATCTAAGTGTTATATTTGGCTTTCTCTCCCTTGTACAAGATTTTCATATAACAGTAAAGGATAATGAATGATTTTCATTTGCCTTGTGGATAGGCTGTCAAGGAGAAGAAAGAGAAGAAAGGAGACAAACTGTTTGGAATGCGAAGTCTTCCCTCTTAATGAGTTAAGTTTTTTGCTATTTAAACATTTTTTGAGTCATCATTTTGGCAAAATAATAACTTAGGGTAATCTGAAATTCTGTTTCATAATATCAAGTGCTTCGAAACTCTAACATTAAACAGGCTTCCCAAAATCAAATTTTAGCTTCAAGGTTGTCTTTCCTGACCTCTAGCTGTTGGATGCTAGAGAGGGCCCCTGGAGCATCCAAAAGAGGTAAACAGGATTAATTGACATGTTTAGGTACATGGACTTGCCAAAATGATGCTTCATCTTCTTCAGGTTATATTTAAGTGAATAATATTAATATATGTTACAAAATTGTACGGGATTCCTAAAATTTTTAATGTCTGAGTATACGCTATCAATCATAATTAAAGTTATTATGTTAAGTTATTGTAAACCACAGAGATAACCAAATTTGTCAATTGTGTTTTTAACTGTAACTACCCTGGAAATTTTCTTATTAATAGACAATTGTTGTCTTGTTTTGATTCTCTTCAAAAGAGTTTATAATCAGCTGTAGAACTTTGACAAGTGCTCTCAAATGCAGGGTTCTGATAACTTTGGAGATTGTGACATTGGAATAAAGGAAAAAAGTACAGGACTCATGAAGAGCTTAAATGTTTATGGATATCAAGCAGAACAATTGTTAATGAAGTGGACTAAACTAATAGAAAACTGAAGTAATTTTTAACAAACTTTTGCTTAAAACATTGCTGATCCTTGTTTTGTTTTACAGAGTCAAGGAAACTTTTATTTTCTGCTATTTGCAGTCTTTAATAATTGAGTAAGGCAGAGTCCTGTGAAGAAAATTTGGAGCATGTTTGTTTCTCTCTGCCTGTTTTCTCTAGAATTTGGAAACTATCTGTGAGTATTCTCAACTTATGGCAGCATGGTTCTTTGCACCAGTGCAACAAGAATCTATTTTCTTTTGCAACAGGACACAATTGGAGAAACTGATTCTTTTACCAAAGTTTTTACTAGAAGGATATGCTTCCCTTTAAGGAATCAAGGTTAGCTTACAGAACTGATAAAATCTCCTTGGGAAAACTGTACGGATAGCATGTTTACACAGTCTCCATATAGGATTCCTAACCTGTGGTGAATAAAGAATGTCATTTTCTAACAGACCCCGGAACCCCATATTATTAGGACCTCAGGAAGAGAGAAATTCACCCAGCTCATAGGTATTTGAGAGTACAAACCCATGCCTCGGCTCAACTTTAAAAACTCCTATCTGAGATGCCTTGTAGAACAGAGTTCCATCACGTCCAATTTTAAAAACCTATGTAAAAATAATTGCTCTTGCTGCACTTCATGCAAATAATCAGGCTAACTATAAGACTAAAGTTTATTTTGCAAATGACTCAGTCCTATCATGATTTTTAAATCAATTAATTAATTAATTTTTCCATAGGTTATTGTGGTACAGGTGGTAATTGGTTACATGAGTAAGTTCTTTGGTGGTGATTTGGGAGATTTTGGTGCACCCATCACCCGAGCAGTATACACTGCACCATATTTGTAGTCTTCTATCCCCCGCCGCCCCCGTCCATTCTTCCCTCCAAGTCCTCAGAGTCCATTGCATCATTTTTATGCATTTGTGTCCTTATAGCTTAGCTACCACATATTGGTGAGAATATACGATGTTTGGTTTTCCACTCCTGAGTTACTTAGAATAATAGTCTCCAGTCTCATCCAGGTCATTATAAATGCTCTTAATTCATTCTTTTTTATGGCTGCATAGTATTCCATCATATATATATATATGTATACAAGTATATGTATGTGTGTATATATATATATATATATATATATACACACCATAGTTTCTTTATCTACTCATTGATAGATGGGCATTTGGGTTGGATCCACGATTTTGCAATTGTGAATTCTGCCGCTATAAACATGCGTGTGCAAGTATCTTTTTTGAATAATGAATTCTTTTCCTCTGGGTAGATACCCAGTACTTGGATTGCTGGATCCAATGGTAGTTTTACTTTTAGTTCTTTAAGGAATCTCCACAGTGTTTTCCATAATGGTTGTATTAGTTTACATTCCCACCAGCAGTGTAGAACTGTTCCCTGTTCACCGCATCCATACCAGCATCTACTGTTCTTTGATTTTTTGATTGTGGCCATTCTTGCAGGAGTAAGGTGGCACCACATTGTGGTTTTGATTTACATTTCCCTGATCATTAGTGATGTTGAGCATTTTTTTCACATGTTCATTGGCCATTAGTATATCTTCTTTTGAGTATTGTTTATTCATGTCCTTAGCCTACTTTATGATGGTATTGTTTGTTTTTTCTTACTGATTTGCTTAAGTTTGTTGTAGATTCTGAATATTAGTGCTTTGTCAGATGTATAGATTGTGAAGATTTCCTCCCACTCTGTAAGTTGTCTGTTTACTCTGCTGACTGTTCCTTTTCCTGTGCAAAAGTTCTTTAGTTTAATTAGGCTCCAGCTATTTATCTTTGTTTTTATTGCATGTGCTTTTGGCTTCTTGGTCATGAAATCCTTGCCTAAGCCCATGTTTATAAGGGTTTTTCCAGTGTTATCTATTAGAATTTTTATGGTTTCAGGTCTTAGGTTTAAGTCCTTAATCCATCTTGAGTTAATTTTTGTATAACATGAGAGGTGAGGACCCAGTTTCATTCTCCTACATGTTGCTAGCCAATTATCCCACACCATTTGTTGAAAAGGATGTCCCTTCTCTACTTTATGTTTTTGTTTGCTTTGTCAAAGATCAGTTGGTCATAAGTACTTGGGTTTATTTCTGGGTTCTCTATTCTGTTCCATTGGTCTGTGTGACAATTTTTGTAACAGTACCATGCTGTTTTGGTGACTATGGCCTTATAGTATAGTTTAAAATCAGGTAGTGTGATGCCTTCATATTTGTTCTTTTTGCTTAGTCTTGCTTTGGCTATGCAGGCTCTTTTTTGGTTCCATATTAATTTTAGAATTTTTTTTATAATTCTGTGAAGAATGATGGTGGTGTTTTGATGGGAATTGCATTGAATTTGTAGATTGCATTTGGCAATATGGTCATTTTCGCAATATTGATTCTACGCATGTGGGATGTGTTTCCATTTGTTCATGTCGTCTATGATTTCTTTCAGCAGGGTTTTGTAGTTTTCCTTGTAGAGGTCTTTCGACTCCTTGGTTACACATATTCTTAAGTATTTTATTTTATTTTATTTTATTTTATCGCAGCTACTGTAAAAAGGGTTGAGTTCTTGATTTGATTTTCCATTTGGTTGCTGTTGGTGTATAGAAGAACTACTGATTTGTGTATATTAATCTTATATCTGGAATCTTTGCTGAATTGTTTTATCACTTTTAGGAGCTTTCTGGTGGAGTCCTTAGGGTTTTCAAGGTAAGCAGTAATATCATCAGCAAGCAGTGACAGTTTGACTTCCTCTTTACTGATTTGGATGCCATTTATTTCTTTCTCTTGTCTGATTGCTCTGACTAGGACTTCCAGTACTATTTTAAAGAGGAGTGGTAAGAGTGGGCAACCTTGTCTTGTTCCAGTTCTCAGAGGGAATGCTTTCATCCTTTACTCATTCAGTATTATGTTGGCTATGGATAGATGGCTTTTATTACATTGAGATATGCCCCCTGTATGCCAATTTTGCTGAGAGTTTTAATCGTGAAGGGATGCTGTTTTGTCGACTGCTTTTTCTGCATCTATTGAGATGATCATGTGATTTTTGTTTTTAACTCTGTTTATGTGGTGTATCACGTTTACTGTCTTGCCTATGTTAAACCATCCCTGCATCCCTGGTACAAAACCCACTTGATCATGGTGGATTATCTTTTTGATATATTGTTGGATTCGGTTAGCAAGTTTTTTGTTAAGGATTTTAGCATCTATGTTCATCAAGGATGTCAGTCTGTAGTTTTCTTTTTTGGTGATGTCCTTTCCTGGTTTTGGTATTAGGGTGATTCTGGCTTCATAGAATGAATTAGGGAGCGTTCCCTCTTTCTCTATCTTGTGGAATGGCGTCAAAAGGATTGGAACCAATTCTTCTTTGAATGTCTGGGAGAATTCTGCTATAAATCCATCTGTTCCTGGACTTTTTGTGTTGTTAATTTTTTAATTACCATTTTAATCTCACTGCTTGTTATGGGTCTGTTCAGGATATCTAATTCTTCCTGATTTAAGCTAAGAGGGTTGTAGTTTCCCAGGAATTTATCCATCTCTTCTAGGTTTTCTAGTTTATGTATGTAAAGGTGTTCATAGTAGCTGTGAATGATCTTTTGTATTTCAGTGGTGTCAGATGTAATATCTTGTTTTGTTTCTTGATTTATCTTGCCAATGGTCTATCAATTTTATTTATCTTTTCAAAGAACAAGCTTTTTGTTTCATTTATCTTTTGTATTTATTTTTGTTTCAATTTCATTTAGTTTGGCTCTGATCTTGGTTATTTCCTTTCTTTTGCTGGGTTTGGGTTTGACTTGCTCTTGTTTCTCCAGTTCCTTGAGGTGTGACCTTAGAGTGTCAAATTGTGCTCTTTCAGTCTTTTTGATGTCGGCTTTTATAGGGCCAAGAACTTTCCTCTTAGCACCACCTTTGTTGTATCCCAGAGGTTTTGATAGGTTGTGTCATTATTGTCGTTCAGTTCAAATAATTTTTTAATTTTTATCTTGATTTACATGTATTTGCATGGTTTTGAAGGTACCTTTTGGAGTTGACTTCCAGTTTTATTTCACTGTGGTCTGAGAGAGTGCTTCATATAATTTCAATTTTCTTGAGTTTATTGAGGCTCATTTTATAGCCTATCGCATAGTCTTTCTTGGAAAAATTCCCATGAGCTGTTGAACAGAATGTGTATTCTTTGGTCTGTATATATCTGTTAAGTCCATTTGTTCCAAGGTATAGTTTAAGTCCATTGTTTCTTTGCTGACTTTCTGTCTTGATGACCTGTCTAGTGCTGTCAGTGGAGTATTGAAGTCCCCCACTATTATTGTGCTGCTGTCTATCTCATTTCTTAGGTCCATTAGTAACTGTTTATAAATTTGGGAGCTCCAGTGTTAGGTGCATATATGTTTAGAATTGTGATATTTTCCTGTTGAACAAGGCCTTTTACCATTATATAATGTCCCTTTTTGTCTCTTTTAACTGCTGTTGCTTTAAAGTTTGTTTTCTCTGATATAAGAATAGCTACCCCTGCTTGCTTTTGGTTTCCATTTGCATGAAATATAATTTCCCCCCATTTACTTTAAGTTTATTTGAGTCCTTATCTACTAGATGAGTTTCCTGAAGGCAGCAGATAGTTGCTTGGTGAGTTCTTACCAATTCTGCTCTTCTGTATCTTTTAAGTGGAGCATTTAGGCCATTTACTTTCAGTGTTAGTATTGAAATGTGAGGTACCATTGCACTCATCATGCTCTTTGTTGCCTGTATACTTTGTTTTTTTTTTTGTTTTTAGTTTTTGCTTTTTAACTTGTATTTTTGTTTTATAGGTCTTGTGTGGTTTATGATTTAAAGAGGTTCTGTTTTGATGTGCTTCCAGGATTTGTTTCAAGACTCAGAGCTCCTTTTATCCGATCTTGTAGTGGTGGCTTGGTAATGACAAATTTTCTCAGCATTTGTCTAAAAAAGACAGTATCCTTCCTTTATATATGATGCTTAGTTTCACTGGATACAAAATTATTAGCTGATAATTGTTTTGTTTCAGGAGGCTGAAGATAGGGCCCCAATCTCTTCTAGCTTGTAGGGTTTCTGCTGAGAAATCTGCTGTTAATCTGATAGGTTTTCCTTTATAGGTTACCTGGTGCTTCTGTCTCACAGCTGTTAGGATTCTTTCCTTCATCTTAACTTTGGATAACCTGATGACAATGTGCCTAGGCAACGATCTTTTTGAGATAAATTTCTCGAGTGTTCTCTGTGCTTCCTGTATTTGGATGTCTAGGTCTCTAGCAAGGCCAGGGAAGTTTTCCTTGATTATTCCTGCAATTATGTTTTCCAAGCTTTTAGAATTCTCTTCTTCCTCAGGAATACTGATTATTCTTAGGTTTGGTCATTTAACATAATTCCAGACTTCTTGGAGGCTTTGTTCATATTTTCTTTTTCTTTGTCTTTGTTGGATTAGGTTAATTCTAAGACCTTGTCTTCGAGCTCTAAATTTCTTTCTTCTACTTGTTCAATTCTATTGCTGAGACTTTCCAGAGCATTTCACATTTCTAAAAGTATATCCAGAGTTTCCTGAATTTTTGATTTTTTTTCTTTAAGCTCTCTATTTCCTTAAATATTTCTCCCTTCACTTCTTGTATCCTATTTTGGATTTTTTTGCATTGGGCTTTGCCTTTCTCTGGTGCCTCTCTGATTAGCTTAATAACTAACCTTCTGAATTCTTTTTCAGGTAAATCAGAAATTTCTTGCTTTCGATCCATTGCTGGTGAACTAGTGTATTTTTTGGGGGGTGATGAGGAGCCTTGTTTTGTCATATTACTAGGGGTGGTTTTCTGGTTCCTTCTTATTTGGGTAGGCTGTGTCAGAGGGAAGGTCTAGAGCTGAAGGCTGTTGTTCAGATTCTTTTGTCCCACAGGGTGTTCCCTCGATTTAGTACTCTCCCCCTTTTCCTATGAATGTGGCTTACTGTGAACCGAACTGCAGGGATTGTTGTCTCTCTTCTGAGTCTAGCCACCCAGCAAGTCTACCCAGCTCCAGGCTGGTACTAGGGGTTGTCTGCACAGAGTCCTGTGACGTGAATCATCTATGAGTCTCTCAGCCGTGGATACCAGTGCCTGTTCCGGTGGAGGTGATGGGGTATGCAATGGACTCTCTGAGGATACTTAGCTTTGGTGGTTTAATGTTCTATTTTTGTGCTGGTTGACCCCCTGCCAGGAGGTGGTGCTTTCCAGAGAGCATCAGCTGTGGAATTATGGGGAGGAACTAGCAGTGGGCAGGGCCTTAGAACTACCAAGATTGTATGCCCTTTATCTTTCCTACCAGAGTAGGTAGGGGACGACCACCAGGTGGGGGTAGGTCCAGGCATGTCTGAGCTCAGACTCTTCTTGGGCAGCTCTTGCTGCCACTGCTGTGCTGTGGGGGATGAGGGTGAGATTCCCAGGTCATGGAATTGTGTACCTAGGAGGATTATGGCTGCCTCTGCTGAGTCATGCAGGTTGTCAGGGAAGTGAGGGAAAGCCGGCAGTCACAGGCCTCACCCAGCTCCCATGCAAACTGAAGGGCTGGTCTCACTCCCACCATGCCCCCCACAACAGCTCCCAGACCGTTCCAGGTGGAGAGAGATATGGGCTTGAAAACCTGCCCCAGGCTATCCGCCTCCCAGCTGTGAAAGAAAGGGGCTTGCTTCTTCCCCTACCTGTGGAGTCTGCACACCGGATTTGCGCCCTCTCCAGAGTTCTGGTCAGAAAGCTTCTCACTCCTTTCAAATTGTTAAAGTTCAGCTAGAGA
>NW_026654724.1:0-8279 GCF_009828535.3 Hylobates moloch
TTACATTTGTCATTGCATTGAATCTCCACAACAACCCTGTGAGAGAGGTATCACTATTTTACAAATGAGGAAAGAGGCTCAGGGAAGTCACAGAATTTGCCCAAGATTATTAGACTAGTTAGTGGTGAGCTTGGGAATTGAACTCATGTGTTTTTTGTTGTTTGTTTTTTGAGACGGAGTTTCACTCTTGTTGCCCAGGCTGGAGTGCAATAGCGTGATCTCGACTCACCGCAACCTCCACCTCCCAGGTTCAAGCGATTTTCCTGCCTCAGCCTCCCGAATAGCTGGGATTACAGGCACTCACCACCACACCTGGCTAATTTTGTATTTTTTTTAGTGGAGATGGGGTTTCTCCATGTTGATCAGGCCGGTCTTGAACTCCCGACCTCAGGTGATCCGTCTACCTTGGCCTCCTAAAGTGCTGGGATTACAGGCGTGAGCCACCACGCCCAGCCAACTCATGTTTTTTTTTTTTTTTTTTACCTCAAAACCCCTTTTTACCCCGTAAGTTATATTCTCCAGGGAGTAGGGTTGGGGAGTGGAGAACCTTCCTGGTTGACTCTTTTTCCAAGGGAAAGGGCTAGAAGTTGGTTCCTCCTGTCCTTGGTGGGTGCTTCATCTCCAAGGAAGAGTAACTATGGGTGGGCAGCATCCACCCTATGGAATCCAGAAATAGATTCATTGTTGCCTCTCCCTCCTTTCTTGGTCCCTATCTGGTGAGCTCCTGGGGCAGGGGCTGAGCAGGTAGGCTCAGGTTTGCTGTCCCCTTCAACAAGCCTCTTCCCATCTCTGAGCCTTTTGTTGTGCTAGTTATAAAATGAGAGGGTTGTCAGAGAGAAATACTCTCTAAGGTCTCTTCTAGCTCTAACATTCAAGGATCATATTGATTGTATTGTACCGTAAGACCGCCTGATTCATTCATGGATAGAAACAAATTTCCTGTTGCCATAGGGAACAAGAGCTTTTTGAAGTAGAAAAAGATACACTCAAGGAGGTAAGATAAATTGAAAGAGCATGGGCTTTCAGTCAGCCAGACTTGGGTTAAAATCCTGTATGCTGGGCAGGTCACTTCACTTTTTTGGGCTTCTCTCATCATCTAGTAAGACAGGAACAACCACCCCTACTTCTTGGAGTGAGGTAATGTATTTGGCAGTGCCATGAGAGGTGCTCAAGATCTTTTGTTTTGAGGGTATGGGGTTCATCTCTTCTTCCCCAACTCCACCCTACTCTTTCACTAGCTTCCAAGATAGTCTTCTCTCTCCCCAACCCTGATGGCCAGGCCGAGTGTTTTCTGCCAGGGCTTCTGCTTCCAAATGTTTCTGGCAGGGCTCCCATGTAGTGTGGAACAACTTGACCTCTCTCACAACCTTCTTCTAAAAGTTCTAGGGGGGATGGTGCAACTGAGGCCAGACCAAGGCTTCAACACTTGGACTTTTGGGGCAACCAGCTGAAGGTTTTGGTTTCAGAGGCCCTCCACCAGCTTCACTGGCTCTGCCCCCTCATCCTGGCATCCAACCTCCTGGACCATAACCATCTGGCTAATGACAGAGCACTCCAGTTCCTGTGTCGCTTTTGGGTTCCATATCTCTCGGCCAACTGCCTCAATGGTGCCATAGGTGGCCAAACTCAGCTCCTTGGAGAGCCTAAATCTCTCAGGTAACTACGTGACTCGCCTGGCCTGGGGCACCTTCTTGGGCTCCCCTTTGCTGTTGGATCAACCTGAGCAGCAAGTACATTCTGGAAATTGAGTCAGGGGCCTTGGCTGGCTTGCTCTTGCTGTAGGAGCTCAGCTCGGCCAGCAACTCTGCATCGGCCAGCAACTCTGCATCTCTGCCTTTAGCCTCCCCAACCTGTGGCAGCTCCACTAGAGGCCCAGTGCCCTGCAGTTATTTGCAGCTGAGGAGTGAGATGGGGCACACTAGTTTCAGGTATTAGACCCGAGTCATAACTGGCTTCTGAGCACCTTCCCACTTCTCCCTACCCCAAACCATCTCTGACAGTTTCCCCTCTTTGACAACTACCTGATGTCTCTAGAACCAAATCCCCTATCTCCAGTATGGGGGGTTGCCAGTTGGTACTAAGAGGTGACTAGTGGAATCTGACTCGGAGTAGCATCCAACCTGAGTGACATTATCTTGGCATAGCCCACTTGACCTAAGTAGAAACTGACTGGTATCATTCCCAAGAGACTTCCTTGGTAGGCTTCCTGCCCTTCAGCACCTCAGCATGGCCTAGAACTGTCTCTGAAATGTGACAGCCCACTGCCCATGGCATCACCAGTTCCAAGGTCATTCCCTACTTCTCCACTGTCCTTCTGCCCATGACATCTCTGGATTTCCATGGAATCTGATTCAGTGTGCGCCTGTCTGTTTTTTTGAGATTATGCCCAGGCTGAAAGCTGTAGACTTGGAGGATAACATATTGTACCTGTTTTGGGGGCATGGAGCATGGGGAAAGAGCCCCTCCCTCAGAAGCACCATTGACCTCCGGCCCCAGCCTTCACCAGGACAGCCTTCCTAGTGAAGAATCTGAGCCTTCGAAAGAACGAGCCAGGGTCCTACATTTAGGAGTCTGCTCCTACCACTCTCCACTGCCTGGATCTCTCTGGCAACATGAGGATGGTTTTTAACCCCAGGGACCTTTTGAGGCTTGCAGTTCTCCTTGCAGAAGCTCTCTCTGTAGGCCAATGGGATGAAGAGCTCCCAGGCATGGCCTCTCTGCCTGCAGAAGCTCCATGTTTTGGATGGCCCTGATAAGCTGAGAAGCTTTCCTGAGGGCCTTGGCTGGTTCCCCCTGGCTAGTCTGGGCCTCCACTACAATAGGCTGCAAGCCCTGGAAGGAGGGACCCTGAAAGCCATACCTGGCCACCTCACTAACTTAGCTATCTCTAGCAATCTTCTCCACTGCTGGATGCTTTGCTAAGGGCCAATGTGAGTGTGCTAGACTTGGAGGAAGGCCAGAGCATATATCTTGGCAGTAATGGGTGACCACAGTCCACCATGTATGAGGCATGGGGGCCTTGGGCTACCTGGACTTTGCTGATGGTGACTGGCCTGCTGGTCATCTGCTGTGGCCTGACCACCCTACTGAAGAAGAACCATTGTTTAGCTCTTGTCCTGCAGTTCCACTGCAATAAGATCAGCCTTAGACCTGAGCAGGAAACTTGAGGTAGAAGACTGTGGTGGGATTCTTTTCAAAGCATGGCCCCAAACCCCTTGGGCATGGGACAAGAGAAGATAATTAGGGACTCTGTGCAGGAGGATGAGCATAAAAGCAGGCCACAGGGGCTTCCTACATACAGAGATGGGCATGTTTATCTCTGACAGCTGAAGTATGGATATCCATAGGACTTTAAAGGGGACATATTTGGGTCCTCAAGCCAGAAAATAGAGATGTCCAGACCCTCAGAACTACAAGAAACCTTTAGGAACATCTTCTTCACCTCTTCCCTTCTTGAATGGTCATCCAGCCTCTGCTTAGACATCTCCCTTCCTCTCCAGGCAACCTATTTTACCCACAGACAACTCTGACTCCTAAGGCAGATTTTTTCCTTCCATTAAGTCCAGATATGCTTCTACTCTTGGGTTCCAGCTCTGCCCTCAGTGGCCATGTACAAATACACCTGTTCTCTTGGACTCTGACAGAAGTCTGAAGACAAGAGGCCCACATTCCCTTGAATCTTCTTCAGGCTAGACAGCCCTAGCTCTTTCAATCAATCTTCATGGCACCAAACTGTCACCACGTGTAACCTCTCTGTGTCCCAGTTTCCTCACCTGTGAAATAGGGATTAAATCAGATAATACAAGCACAAAGCTTTGAACAGTGTGTGATGTATTGCAAGCACTCAATGAATGTTGTTATTATTAAACTCCTATTTCTAGATTTGATCACTCAAGTGAGTTCTTGAAGTCAAAAGACTGTACCTCATTAATCTGGATGCCCAGTGCTGAGTCCAGTGTCTGGCATGCAGTAGGCACTTAGTTCATGTTGGTTTTGAGACAGTGACACGGTCTCCAGTCCCTGCTCCATCCTACTAACACTCCCCTGGACACATTCTAGCTTGTTCCTCTTAATGTATAAAGCCCAGAACTCAATACTATCTGGTCATTTCAGGTTCAAGTATGTCACAACTATAAAAATCTCAGAATCTTGCATTAAGGACAGACTTTAAAAGTCATTTATCTGCTCCATCTAGTCCACCCTCATCCCTCAATTCCTCAATCTGATGCTAGAGATCCCAGCAAGTTGTCATCCAACTCATGACTGTCCATCCCAGTGAGTCACTCTTGGGTTCCAGTGAGTCAAGTTCTGGCAGGATGACAGTTCCTTTGGGGGCTGGAGACCTGAGACCTCATCACACAACAGAAAAAGAGTTAAGGGGGGGTTGGTTTAGCATCCTGACTGAGGCTGACATCTGTGCTCTGGGCTACTTCCTTTCTCTTAGTTTCTAAGTGAAATTACCTTTTTTAATTTGTGGGCTTGTTAAAGGGAAAAATGGGTGTTTCTGTATGTGGGCATATGGAGTGTGTAGTGATGAGACAGAGTAAGAGAGAGGAGAGAGAAGGGGGAGACAGCAAGAGTGAGAGTGGAGACACAGAGACAGAGACAGAGAGAGGAGTGGGAGTGGAAGAGAAAGAGAAAGAGACACTCAGAGACAGAGAGAACAGAGAGATGGAGATGGAGGAGAAAAAGACTGAGACAAACACACACCGTCAAAGATGGAAAGAGTCAGAGAGAGGGAGAGGAGAAGAAAAGAGGGAGAGGGAGGGAGAGGGAGAGAGGGAAGAAAAGAGAGAGAGAACCAAGAAGTGGGTGTGAGCTACAGGCTGTCCATGGAGCCCAGAGCCCTTTCGTGCCTGAATGATGGTCCTGAAGCCTTTTGGGGCAATCCAGAAATCAACAATGTCGATTTCCCAATGGAAGAACTCCCAAAGTCAGTCGCAGACCTCGTCACTAGCTAACTTCTGATCTCCTTTCTGTCAGCTGCCCCCTGGATATGATTCCCTCAGGTCTTGGTCAGTGGGCTGAGCATTAGAGGGAGCACCCAGGCAGCTCTTCCTCCAGCCACCTGTGGCAGGAATATATATGCAGGCATCTCTGGTGATGCTTGGCTGTGAGGGGCAGACCAGTCTTCTAGACCAGAGTGACACTAAGGCACTTAGACCCATTG
This sequence comes from Hylobates moloch, assembly GCF_009828535.3. Lineage (NCBI taxonomy): Eukaryota > Metazoa > Chordata > Mammalia > Primates > Hylobatidae > Hylobates > Hylobates moloch. Next base: position 5,171 of record NW_026654724.1, read on the forward strand.
CCCAGATAATAAATGAGTTATTGCCTGAATTCTGGGGGAGGGCTTAGACTTGCTGTCACATAATGTCCCAGCAGCCACCTGGTTTGGCCTAAGACTTCTCGAGCTTTCATTCTCAAAGAGCCCTTATTAAGCACCTGGGCAGGAGCCCTGCGTGGGAGGATTCTAAGGCCAGGCCCATGCCCACAGAGAGGCACCAGAAGGAAATACCCAAAAGACTGCTCAGGCATAAAGGACATGTGATTAACTGAGCACACAGGTAACCAGGGCAGAAATGCATAATCAGCAAACACATCTACACAGTGGACAAGAATAAGGATAAAGACATACCTGAGAGCAGAGAGTGAACACAACAGGCAGGGGAGAGCCAGTGAACTGGCCACTCTTCTAACTAATCAGGAAAGGCTCTCTGGATCAGGTGGAATTTCAGATTGCTGAGCATGTCTGCCCTCTCTGTAATTTGATTAAAATTGGTTTAGAAATTTGTGCTATATTTCAAGTGAGTGCTGTGCTTAAAATGTAATTGCATTTGGCTGCCTATTTGACATTCTTGAAATTAGAGCAGCTTGCATGCAATAAGGAAATTTGTCCAGAATGGAATTTGATTTTTAAGCCAATACATAGAAGAGCAGTTGCGATCTGAGCCTCTGATGGATAGTTCTTTTAGGGTTGCCTCTCGGCTGGCTCTCTCTTTGCACTTCCTGTTCATTCTGGAACTCTTCTCTGGCGCTCAGAAAGAGGGAAGCTTCTTGACCCGGGACTCCAGAAACCACATTTTTCGTGGCAGTCAGAGTTGGAGCCATCTTGATTTCCCCATCTAGGCCTCTCCTATACATCTGCCAGCCTTGGACTATATATGCCAGACTGGGGCAGTTAGAGACCTTGTCTTTGCCACCCAGGACTTAGGACCTTTTTCTGGGATCCGAAACTCCCAGAGCTGGTACTCCGTTCAGATTGGCTTGCTCTCCTTTGTCAGAACCCAAAAGAGCTGTCACATTGGCAGGCAGGCAGACAGCAGCTTTATCTAATCTTCTTCTGGTCTTATATTTGTTTCTTGGGCATGGCATGTAGAGGCCTCCAATTTGGCATCAGTCCAAGGGATAGGGCTGGCCTCTCTATGTCTCAGCTTTCCTTAGTAAACATATGCTGCCAGGCCAAAGGAAGGAAAGAAACACTTTTAGAGCACATGCTCCGTGTCAAGTGCTTTCACAAATGCCTCATTAAATCCTCACAATACACTGAAGAGGTAGGTCTTGCTTTGTTTTTGCAGAGGGGGAAACGGAGGCACAGAGCAGTGAAGTAACTTGCTCCAAGGTCTCAGTGCTAGAAAGTGGGGGAGCTAGAATTGCAGTCTAACTGGATCGATTCTCAAAGCAAGCTTTTCCCAGTTTAACACAGCTTCTCTGCAACAACTGTGGCATTCCTACCAAGTAGCAGTCTGTCTGTCTGGGAGCAGACAATATTAGGCCCTGTCAGTTCTCCATCCCAGGGCTTACCTTTGTGCCCAACTGGGGCCAACACCACCATTCTCACCACACCTGTGAAGGGCCAGCTGGTAGTGGCCTTTGCTCCTCTAAATTCTTTTTTTTTTTTTTTTCTTTTTGAGACAGGGTCTTACTCTGTCACCCAGGCTGGAGTGCAGTGATGTGATCACAGCCCACTGCAGCCTCGACCTTCTGGGGCTCAAGTGATCCTCCCACCTCAGCCTCTTTTTTTTTTTTTGAGTTGGAGTCTCGCTCTGTCACCCAGGCTGGAGATGATCTTAGCTCACTGCAACTTCTACCTCCCGGGTTCAAGCGATTCTCATGGCTCAGCCTTCTGAGTAGCTGGGATTACAGGCGTCTGCCACCACACCCGGCTAATTTTCGTATTTTTAGTAAGGAAAGGGTTTCACCGTGTTGGCTAGGCTGGTCCTGAACTTCCGACTTCAAGTGATCTGCCTGCCTCATCCTCCCAAAGTGCTGGGATTACAGGTGTGAGCCACCCTATGTGGCCTCAACTCATCCTCCTGAGTAGCTGAGACTATAGACGCATGCCATCATGCCCTGCTAGTTTTTCTATTTTTTGTAGAGAAGGGGTTTCACCATGTTGCCCAGGCTGGTCTCGAACTCCTGGGCTCCAGCAATCCTCCCACCTCAGCCTGCCAAAGTGGTGTGATTACAGGCGTGAGCCACCGCACTGGTCTGCTCTTCTGAGTTCTAATTGGCCAAAAGTTTGACCCAGCACAGAGGTATAATTTGACAGGCAGGCTGCTGAGACAGGTTTGTAAGTGTCTCGTTTGTGCCACTTCCAACAGAACATGCCCCTGAGGTATGAGGTCCACCACCCATCCATGCTCCCAGAGCATAGTGTGGTGTGAGAGGGATGATGTCCTGGAGCCTTGAACACAACTCTTCCTTCCCTTGGGGAGGCAGCTAGTTCTGAGAACCTTTCCCCTCCCTGGGATCCTTGGTGTTTACCATATCTGGCTCATATAGCTGTGTGCCCAGGCTGTTTCATGACAGGATGCCCACCACTCTTGAAAGTTAGCACAGCTCCTTTGGGGGAGGTATTTGTGCTTCCATTATGAAAGGGGGCTTCTGTAGAATCAGCTGGGTTTTGCTCTCCACGGCTACTTCCCTGAGGAACCAAGGTGGTGGGGTAGGGTCTTCTTCAATGATTATAAACCCAGGCTTAAGTCTCTTTCTCTACTACCATTTTTCTTACTGGATGGACCTCTTATGGAAGGAACAATTCTTTTACAGAGGTGAAAGTTTTTGCCCTCCAACTTGGGGTTTGTCCTGGAGTCTACTGGCAAAAAACAACTGCAGCAAATCTTCTGTTTAAAGTGTGTGTGTGGCCAGGTGCAGTGGCTCACACCTGTAATCTCAGCCCTTTGGGAGGCCGAGGCGGGAGGATTGCTTGAGCACAGGAGCAGCCTGGGCAACATGAGACCCCGTCTGTATTAAAAAAAAAAAACAAAAAAAAAAGTCAGGCTGGGTGAGGTAGCTCACGCCTGTAATCCCAGCACTTTGAGTGGCCGAGGCAGGTGGATCATTTGAGCCCAGGAGTTTGAGACCAGCCTGGGCGACATGGCGAAATCCCATCTCTACTAAAAATACAAAAATTATAC
>NW_026654725.1:0-8273 GCF_009828535.3 Hylobates moloch
TCTTCCACATTCACCTTGCCCCACAGGCTTGTGATAGTAGCCTTGTCCTCCTCTGTGAAATGACCCATGGCGTCTGGACTAGGAGCTTATTGATAATCTCAGACGTTCCAGAAGCGAGTGTGTGGAACTGCTGGAGGCTGCTTCCTTTTATTCTTCATCCCTAGCCAGCCGCCGGCCCCTGGCCTCACTGGATACTCTAAGACTATTGGTCAAGTTTGCCTTGTCAAGGCTATTGGTCAAGGCAAGGCTGGCCAACCCATGGGTGGAGTTTAGCCAGGGACCGTTTCAGAGAGATATTTGCATTGAGATAGTGTGGGGAAGGGGCCCCCAAGAAGATACTGCTGCTTAATTTTTTTTATAGCCTTTGCCTTGTTCCAATTCAGTCATTCCAATTTTTCTCTAATTTATTCTTCCCTTTAGCTAGTTTTCTTCTCCCATCATAGAGGATACCAGGACTTCTTTTGTCAGCCTTTTTTTACCTTCTTGTCTCTAGCTCCAGTGAGGCCTGGAGATTAAAGCTAAAGCATGTACCAATTTTTGAAAAGTTCAGGGATTGTGAAATGTGTTTTAGGCATAGGTCCAGGATTTTTGATGGGACAAATCTTAGTCTCATTTAGTGAGCATTGGTTTCTAAGGAAAAAGTGCTATACTTCCTTTTGAATATACTCTCTGTGACTTTTGCCATTATCTCTTAAGTTCTCAATAGTGCAGTGAAAACAATTCCTATAGAGCCACAGTTTCAGCGCAGTAATAGATTAGTGTTACGTAATATAAGACCTAATGCCTACCTCAATATCTACTTATCCGTACCTATTTGAAATAAATCATGACTGTTTCATCTTAGAAGAAATATTTGATTCCATATTCATGTATGTATGTATACACTAGATGATGTGTATTTATCACTGGATAAGTGTGTGTGCTGGCTGATGACCCAGGGTTTTGGTGTAGCTCTTCTATGCTCAGTAAAGATGATGGTAGAATGTTCTTTGGCAGGTACTGTGGATTAGAATTAATTATCTTGTATAAATGCTAGGTTCACTTCTCAGGGAATCTTATTCTAAGACATAAGACATGCATGTGTATGAAAAACAACTCTAAAGAGGCAAGGGCTGTTTTTATTGACTAATAGTCCACACACTGTGATAACTCGAATCTCAGTGTGCCTTAGACAGCTTTTTTTCTAGCGCAGTGCTGTTTCTGACATATTGGACCATTAACAGGGTAGGAAGTATTTATGCTGGTTTTTTGGTTCTGTTTTGCTTTTGGTTAGTTTGTTTTTGTTTTTCTCTGAAAGTGATCCATGATCTCAAACCTTGCTAGATTATAATGCCAGAAGCTCTGGAATTCTGGCTATTGGAGGCGAGCTGTATCTTCAAATTAGTTTATCCCCTAAGCTATCAGGTTGATTGAAATTATAATAATATTGGTGAAATCCTTTCAGCCTTCATGATCCTGTGTAAAGCTTATATCTGCTTATTGATAAAGATGGCTAAAAGGCCAGAAAGATACACATTTACCCATGTAACAAGCCTGCATATCCTGCACATGTACCTTGGAAATTAAAATGAAATGAAAAAAATTAAAAGGAAAAAAATGCCATGGCAACATCAGGAAGTTATCTTTTATGGTCTAAAAATAGGCAGCATAAATAATCTACCCCTTGTTTAGCATAGTATTGAAAAATTACAATAAAAATCGGCAACCAGCAGCCCTTAGGGCTACTCTGCCTATGAAGTAGCCATTCATTTATTCGTTTAATTTTTTATAAACTTGTTTTACTAAAAATAAAAGAAAAAAGAAAGAAAGTGCAAATTGTGAAATGGTAGTGAGTGACTGCATTTGAAGTGGGTCCTTTTTGATATGATGGAGCCAGGCAGAAGACGTTTGGAGAAAGAAGTTCCTGAAAGTAGGAAGGGCATGTGGAAAACTCTGAGGCTGAGGAGAAAAAAGAAAGAAAGAAAGAAAGAAATATAAAGAAAGAACTTGACATTTCACTGTATATAAATACATTACAAGCCTAAAGTATGTTGAAGAAAAAATAGAAATCAAAGTTAGAGAGAAGGGCTCAGGCTTACTATTTGGGTCTTACAGATGAGAGTAGTAGAGTTGGTATTTTATACTGAAACACAGGGGACCAGTGGCGATTTGTATACCTGAGATAAACATGGTTTCTAATCCACTGAACACCCAAGCTCACTTTTTTCTCTTTCTTCATCTGCCTTACTTAGTGCAAGGTGCTATAACAAAATAGCATAGACTGGATGACTTCAACAACAGAATTTTTTCTCACATTTCTGCTGGTTCCTGGTCAGGGCTCTCTTCCTGGGTTGCAGGTGGCTGACTTCCCACTCTGTCCTCACCGGAAGGAAGAGAAATGGCTAATCTCTCTGCTTCTGATGAGGAAAATAATTCTGTGATGGGGATCTGCTCTCATGAGCTCATCTAAACCTAATTACTTTTCCAAAGCCACCCCCACAAATGGGGCCAATTGGGAGTTGGCGATTCAGCATGTGAATTTTCTGTAGACACAAGCGTTAGGTTCATAACACCATCACATTAAACTAAACTCTTGCTTATAAACATGCATTAACTTTCAATTATATAAGAACTCCAGTGAATCTGCCTTCTCAATTAATGTTATACAAATTCTTCACACTACATTTTCATCTGCCCATGCTGGTCTGCTGCTCAGACATGACGTGCTGATGCTGACTTGTGAGCCTCTGCTGGCTCATTTCCTTCACCTAATTCCCCACCTCCCCTAGAAGCTTACAATGAGGTCTCTTCCTTGAAATGCTGTGACCAGTCTGTACACTTAAGGGTACGGGATTAATTTCGCCTCTTTAGGCATGCATCAACACTTAAAACGAAAAGTTCCTTAGTAAAGTAAGGATCACTTCATTGTAGCTACCGTGAAAAGAAAAACCTGTTTCCTGCTCTGATCCCTAACACCTCAACCTCCCCATAGAGCCTCACAAGGGCTGAGAAAAGCCAGATGCCATTAGAAATAGTATTGCTCCTAATAAAATAGAATGGCTATCCCTGCCTAAACCTTGACTTCCTAAAGCTTCGAACACTTTTTCTTTGTTGAGCCCCTTCCTCACTGCTGTGCTGCAATCCAGTGAAGAGGGTTCAGCACCTTCACTGAACCTTTCCCCATCTCTTCCAAACCATGTGTTTCTGAGGAGTCCTGTCCTATAGAGGCCTTTCTTCCCACCAGATTTCTCCTACACCTTTTACTCCCACTTGCAGAACATCCATGTACAAGTTTCTTTATTGCCTAGTTCTTTTATTTGCTCATCAAAACCCACATCTCATGTAAACAAAAAAGTGAGGAGCATGCACATGATACAAACACACACAGCCATGTACAAATACACACACACACATCCCTCAACATAAAACCCTTTGTGGCTCATATATTTAAAAAGACATAAAAAAAGAACTGAAGACAACCGTGTGTGATCTCTTAGCAGAATAGATTTATTATTTTTATTGCTTGCAGAATAAAGCCTATCCTTGAAAGCTCTGCATCATGGGCAGGGGGCTCAGTGGTATCTGGAGGACAGGGCACTGGCCACTCCGGCCACCATCTTCTGCCAGGAAGCCTGCACCTCAGGAGTGAATTCTTTGCCGAAATGGATTGCCAAAACGGTCACCAGCACATTTCCCAGGAGCTGTTGAGATGGAAAGAGACAACAAAGATGAACCCATAGTGAGCTGAGACTCCAGCCTGGCCTCCAGATAACTACACACCCAGCTTCCACCCAGAATCAAGCCTATGTTAACTTCCCTCAAAGCCTGAGATTCTGCCTTCCCATTAAACGCAGGTAGTTGTTCCCCTTGCAGCACTAGTCACTGGCCATAATTTAAATCTTGCTATCTTCTTGCCACCATGAACACTGTATGTTGTAGGCTGAAGACGTTAAAAGAAACACACGCTCACACACACACACACACACACACACAAACTCACAGCTGACTTTCAAAATCTACTCCAGCCCAAATGTTTCAATTGTTCCTCACCCCCGGACATACTTTGCCCCCATCTGGAATTAGAAGACATACGTTTGTAATGAAGCATTAGCAGCATTTTATATGTGTCCAGCTGATATAGGAATAGCCTTAGCAATATATGTTTGGCCACCAAAGTTCTCCACTTTGACTGAGCCAATATGTGCCTTCTGCCTGCATCTTTTTAATGACCATACTTGTCCTGCCTCCAGATAGATGTTTTAAAACGAATAACAAAAATGGTGAAAAGATTAGAATTCTTTCTACCGGAATCTAATAAAGAAAAGTCATTTGCCTCATTTCCACATCTCCTTTCTCCAAGTCAAAATTGTCCGTCTAGATTTTTAGAGGCACTCCTTAGGCCCTAAAACATTACCACTGGGTCTCAGCCCAGTTAGTCTTCTGCAGTTTCTTCACTCCCAACCCCAGTATCTTCAAATAGCTCACACCCTGCGGGTAGATTCAGCTGTGCTCAGATCAATACTTAGTTGTCTAAGTTGCCTCAAGACTAAAGGCAACAGGGCTGAAACATCTCCTGTACTCACCCTGAAGTTCTCAGGATCCACATGCAGCTTGTCACAGTGCAGCTCACTCAGCTGGGCAAAGGTGCCCTTGAGATCATCCAGATTCTTTATGGCACCTCCCAGGGAAGTCAGCACCTTCTTGCCATGTGCCTTGACTTTGGGGTTGCCCATGATGGCAGAGGCAGAGGACAGGTTGCCAAAGCTGTCAAAGAACCTCTGGGTCCATGGGTAGACAACCAGGAGCCTGTGAGATTGAACAAGAGCAGTTTGACAGTCAGAAGGTGCCACAAATCCTGAGAAGTGACCTGGACTTTTGCCAGGCACAGGGTCCTTCCTCCCCTCCCTTGTCCTGGTCACCAGAGCCTACCTTCCCAGGGTTTCTCCTCCAACGTCTTCCACATTCACCTTGCCCCACAGGCTTGTGATAGTAGCCTTGTCCTCCTCTGTGAAATGACCCATGGCGTCTGGACTAGGAGCTTATTGATAATCTCAGACGTTCCAGAAGCGAGTGTGTGGAACTGCTGGAGGCTGCTTCCTTTTATTCTTCATCCCTAGCCAGCCGCCGGCCCCTGGCCTCACTGGATACTCTAAGACTATTGGTCAAGTTTGCCTTGTCAAGGCTATTGGTCAAGGCAAGGCTGGCCAACCCATGGGTGGAGTTTAGCCAGGGACCGTTTCAGAGAGATATTTGCATTGAGATAGTGTGGGGAAGGGGCCCCCAAGAAGATACTGCTGCTTAATTTTTTTTATAGGCTTTGCCTTGTTCCAATTCAGTCATTCCAATTTTTCTCTAATTTATTCTTCCCTTTAGCTAGTTTTCTTCTCCCACCATAGAGGATACCAGGACTTCTTTTGTCAGCCTTTTTTTACCTTCTTGTCTCTAGCTCCAGTGAGGCCTGGAGATTAAAGCTAAAGCATGTACCAATTTTTGAAAAGTTCAGGGATTGTGAAATGTGTTTTAGGCATAGGTCCAGGATTTTTGATGGGACAAATCTTAGTCTCATTTAGTGAGCATTGGTTTCTAAGGAAAAAGTGCTATACTTCCTTTTGAATATACTCTCTGTGACTTTTGCCATTATCTCTTAAGTTCTCAATAGTGCAGTGAAAACAATTCCTATAGAGCCACAGTTTCAGCGCAGTAATAGATTAGTGTTACGTAATATAAGACCTAATGCCTACCTCAATATCTACTTATCCGTACCTATTTGAAATAAATCATGACTGTTTCATCTTAGAAGAAATATTTGATTCCATATTCATGTATGTATGTATACACTAGATGATGTGTATTTATCACTGGATAAGTGTGTGTGCTGGCTGATGACCCAGGGTTTTGGTGTAGCTCTTCTATGCTCAGTAAAGATGATGGTAGAATGTTCTTTGGCAGGTACTGTGGATTAGAATTAATTATCTTGTATAAATGCTAGGTTCACTTCTCAGGGAATCTTATTCTAAGACATAAGACATGCATGTGTATGAAAAACAACTCTAAAGAGGCAAGGGCTGTTTTTATTGACTAATAGTCCACACACTGTGATAACTCGAATCTCAGTGTGCCTTAGACAGCTTTTTTTCTAGCGCAGTGCTGTTTCTGACATATTGGACCATTAACAGGGTAGGAAGTATTTATGCTGGTTTTTTGGTTCTGTTTTGCTTTTGGTTAGTTTGTTTTTGTTTTTCTCTGAAAGTGATCCATGATCTCAAACCTTGCTAGATTATAATGCCAGAAGCTCTGGAATTCTGGCTATTGGAGGCGAGCTGTATCTTCAAATTAGTTTATCCCCTAAGCTATCAGGTTGATTGAAATTATAATAATATTGGTGAAATCCTTTCAGCCTTCATGATCCTGTGTAAAGCTTATATCTGCTTATTGATAAAGATGGCTAAAAGGCCAGAAAGATACACATTTACCCATGTAACAAGCCTGCATATCCTGCACATGTACCTTGGAAATTAAAATGAAATGAAAAAAATTAAAAGGAAAAAAATGCCATGGCAACATCAGGAAGTTATCTTTTATGGTCTAAAAATAGGCAGCATAAATAATCTACCCCTTGTTTAGCATAGTATTGAAAAATTACAATAAAAATCGGCAACCAGCAGCCCTTAGGGCTACTCTGCCTATGAAGTAGCCATTCATTTATTCGTTTAATTTTTTATAAACTTGTTTTACTAAAAATAAAAGAAAAAAGAAAGAAAGTGCAAATTGTGAAATGGTAGTGAGTGACTGCATTTGAAGTGGGTCCTTTTTGATATGATGGAGCCAGGCAGAAGACGTTTGGAGAAAGAAGTTCCTGAAAGTAGGAAGGGCATGTGGAAAACTCTGAGGCTGAGGAGAAAAAAGAAAGAAAGAAAGAAAGAAATATAAAGAAAGAACTTGACATTTCACTGTATATAAATACATTACAAGCCTAAAGTATGTTGAAGAAAAAATAGAAATCAAAGTTAGAGAGAAGGGCTCAGGCTTACTATTTGGGTCTTACAGATGAGAGTAGTAGAGTTGGTATTTTATACTGAAACACAGGGGACCAGTGGCGATTTGTATACCTGAGATAAACATGGTTTCTAATCCACTGAACACCCAAGCTCACTTTTTTCTCTTTCTTCATCTGCCTTACTTAGTGCAAGGTGCTATAACAAAATAGCATAGACTGGATGACTTCAACAACAGAATTTTTTCTCACATTTCTGCTGGTTCCTGGTCAGGGCTCTCTTCCTGGGTTGCAGGTGGCTGACTTCCCACTCTGTCCTCACCGGAAGGAAGAGAAATGGCTAATCTCTCTGCTTCTGATGAGGAAAATAATTCTGTGATGGGGATCTGCTCTCATGAGCTCATCTAAACCTAATTACTTTTCCAAAGCCACCCCCACAAATGGGGCCAATTGGGAGTTGGCGATTCAGCATGTGAATTTTCTGTAGACACAAGCGTTAGGTTCATAACACCATCACATTAAACTAAACTCTTGCTTATAAACATGCATTAACTTTCAATTATATAAGAACTCCAGTGAATCTGCCTTCTCAATTAATGTTATACAAATTCTTCACACTACATTTTCATCTGCCCATGCTGGTCTGCTGCTCAGACATGACGTGCTGATGCTGACTTGTGAGCCTCTGCTGGCTCATTTCCTTCACCTAATTCCCCACCTCCCCTAGAAGCTTACAATGAGGTCTCTTCCTTGAAATGCTGTGACCAGTCTGTACACTTAAGGGTACGGGATTAATTTCGCCTCTTTAGGCATGCATCAACACTTAAAACGAAAAGTTCCTTAGTAAAGTAAGGATCACTTCATTGTAGCTACCGTGAAAAGAAAAACCTGTTTCCTGCTCTGATCCCTAACACCTCAACCTCCCCATAGAGCCTCACAAGGGCTGAGAAAAGCCAGATGCCATTAGAAATAGTATTGCTCCTAATAAAATAGAATGGCTATCCCTGCCTAAACCTTGACTTCCTAAAGCTTCGAACACTTTTTCTTTGTTGAGCCCCTTCCTCACTGCTGTGCTGCAATCCAGTGAAGAGGGTTCAGCACCTTCACTGAACCTTTCCCCATCTCTTCCAAACCATGTGTTTCTGAGGAGTCCTGTCCTATAGAGGCCTTTCTTCCCACCAGATTTCTCCTACACCTTTTACTCCCACTTGCAGAACATCCATGTACAAGTTTCTTTATTGCCTAGTTCTTTTATTTGCTCATCAAAACCCACATCTCATGTAAACAAAAAAGTGAGGAG
>NW_026654726.1:0-5080 GCF_009828535.3 Hylobates moloch
AAAAGTTAACTTAAATGAATGCTAGTGTTTAAATTTTGAATCAAAATCATAAGATCAAACATTTAAAGAATGGCATTATAGATTAAATTTAAAGAATAAAACTGCATTTCCAGGAGTAATTCTGAGAATAGTTTTTGATTACCTACCTCTCCATGATTGAAAAAGAAGCACAACACTGTAACCAGGCCTCCTAATTGGCTGCCACTGGAAAAGAAGAAAACATAACTCAAATAACAAAAATTCAGGTCAATCCTAAGAAAAACCTTAAAACACATAAGATCATAACCTCTGGTACTATAAAAGATTTTATAGTCATACTAGAACTCTCCTATGCTTATTTACAAAATAGTTTATTTCCTCCAAAGGATCATTAGTCAAAATAATCTTTTCTCATTTTTTAAAAATCATTTGCTACCTTCAAAATGTATAGACTCAGAAAAGCACGCAAACTGAAAGGGAATAGAAAATTCTTAGTAGTCATATTACTGTACATCACGCAACTTGATATTTCTTTTTATTTTCTTTAGTACCTCATATTTATTTATGTCCTTTAACATTTCTCAAACTGCTTTCCTTGGGACAGATGATGTATGTTAGGAAAAAGGGTGAGAAAGACGTGCAAGGAAAGGGATCCATGGTCATGAGGATGGAAAACCCCACACTGCCTACCTGCTCCTAGAAATTCACAAGGCACTTCCACACATTAAAGATTTAATTTCATATTTCCCAAATCCCATCCCCAAGCTACTTTTCTGCAGAATACACTTGAGGAATACCAGTTTATAGATGAAGTTTTATGTTTCATTTGTTTTCAAAAACTGGAATAGAACACAAATATCAAAGTATGACAATCAGGCTTATAACTCTGGGTAAGAAATTACAATGGTATAATCTGGTAGTTCTAACAATTAACCTTCATTTGCTCAGATAAGAGTGAAATATGTTCCCTACTGTCCCCCAAGTCTGGGTAGGGGACATAAGGCTATGTTTAGCTTTATTTCATCATGTTCTGCATCTTTACTCTTGAGGTCTTCTTACTCGTTTTAGCTCATGCTGCTTTCTCATTATTCTACCCAAATATCCTTCCTTCTTTTTCTCTATCTATAAATATAGGTATACCACAGAGAGGTTAGAGAGGAAACAAAGAAACAGATGGTATAGGCATCAAAGGCCTTGTTATTTACTCTTGTGATGTATGAATGAGGAAAAGAGGAAGAGATGCAATGGTCAGCAGGGGTAATCCACGTAGGGAGTATCCAGAAGAAGACAGGTAGGGCTGGGACCCCAGCACAGGTGAACTGTTTGCCTTGGCAAAAGAGGAGGAAGACCGCATATTAGTGGCAAGTACTTTGTGGAGTTTCCATGTCCCCTACAGGGAAGAACACACAGCCACTTGATGCTAGAGAGAAACGATGGCAGCATTAAATGTTTGAGGAAAGACAGAAATGTCTGAAACACCACTCACATTTCAGGAGAGTGGTAACAGTGGAAAACACAGCGCTGCTGGGATATCTTAGGGGAAAAACTGAGGCTGCAGAACACAAATCTATAGGGTCACTAATCATAAGACTGTGCGATTTTTGCCTACCAATTATCAGCCTAGACAGCACAAACGAAATATAAAGGGGCAAAGAAACTGAAGCCAGAAAGTGTCTGAAGTGATGGATCACTGAAATGAGAGCATCAGATAGAGGAGCTTAGAAAGCAGTACAGGCCAGGAAGTGGACGCCAGGGTTCTCTCCTGAAAGGTGTACCACATCTTCAAAAGAGAAGCACACAAGTGATTAGACATTAGAAAGGTTAAGACAGAGTTAATGGTTTAAAAAACAAATAAATACATTTTGGTGTTTTGAACTTACTCTAACAAGACAAAAAATACAGAAGCTTATAGGGAAAAAAATGTGATTTTCTCACTACCCTCTCCCATTCCTATTCACCTAAGAACATTTTAGTATGTGTCTATTCTTCCAAATCTCTCTCTCTAACCACACAAACATATATTTTCTATGTGATCATATTAACATCTCTCTGAAATTTCTTCCTTTTCTAATTATTCTAGCATAAAGATTATTCCTAATCAATATATGTAAACTTAAAGGGATTATTTTTATAGATGGAAAATACTGTATAGTACAAATATATTTATTTAGCCCATTCCATATTACTGGGCATATAAATATTTTTCAGTTTCTTGCTATAATAAAAAATGGTTAAACATCCTCATACATGTAAATATTGGCGCGTTTGTTTCGGCAGGAGGGACCTAACTGTGAGACACTTGAGTCAAAGGATGTGAGCTGTGCCTAGAAGCACTGCAGCAGTTCACACCCTCGTCACAGAGTATGCAGGAGGTCGTTCCTCCACCCCTCGTGAAGAACTCATGTGCTTTTCAAATTTTCTCCTCAGAGAGGTGAAAACCCTTTTCTCACTGCCTACTTGTACGCAGCAGCATTTTAGTGTTTTGTTTTGACAACATGCATTTTCTCTTCCATGAACTGCTTATTCATATTCTTGTCTATTTTTCTATTAGACTGTTTCCCTACTTAAAAATTAAGGTTATCAAACCTCTGACTGTCAAATGTGAAAATAACATTTAAGAGCTGTCCAAAAAAAAACCCCTTTAAGCCTTGAGAGAGATGTGACTGTGATCTGAGTCACATATGGTTACAACTTCCGTTCTCAGATTACAGATTAACTTGCTTTCTTATTTTTCTTGTTCAGTACAATGACTAGAGAATTAAACAATGTCAGGCACAAAAACTTCCTGCCTTTTTTTTTTTTTCCAGAGACTGGGTCTCTCTCTGTCACCCAAGCTAGGGTAGAGTGGCACAATCATGGCTCACTGCAGCCTCGAACTCATGGGATCCAGCAATCCTCCGACCTCAGCCTCCAGAGTAGCTGAAAATACAGGTGTGACCCTGCCTTCGTAGTTAATAACCCCTGTTAAAGATTAACTTTCCCTGTGTTGTTTTACTCTGCTTAGATCAGGCTATAGAAAACCCATCATTATTATATTCTATGTTAAAAAAAAAAAAGTTAAATGTACTCTTCCCCAGAATACCACCTATAACCAAACTGCTGTGACTATGTGCCAACCTGTATGAATAATGTTGTATTCCTGCTAAAAATGTCTCTGCCTCTGCCTATATAAATGAAACCTAAACTTCCTTACTTCCAAAATCTGACTTCATTCCTTTGGAGTTGGTGTTCCTGAGTGGTCTACCCTCATCACACTTTGTGCTTGAATAAACGCTCTTTAGATTCTGATCCTTTTGATTATTTTAAGTTAACACATATGTGTGACAAAGTATTCTGATATAATTTGTGGCGTATTCTATCAGAAAGAATTTTTAAACTTTTATGTATTTAAATATGTTGATATTTTCCTTTATTTCTTCTGCACTTCCTGTCTTGTCTCTGAAGGTCTTCCACACCTTAAAACTATAGTCTCCTAAAATTTCTTCTAATATTATTAATTGCATTTTCCACTTAGCTCTTTCTCCCTAATTTTGTTCTCTTTCAAATAGCCAATTATATTAAAATCATTTATCAAGTAAACATCCCTTTTACCAGTGAAATGAAATTCAGCCTTTATCTTAATTTCTTACAATGCTAGACTCTGTTCTATTTCATTCAACTGGCTTAATTCTGTATTTTTTTTTATATCACACTATTTTTATTACTGTAGCATTATGGTAATTTTAACACATGATTTTAAAAAGCTCCCCACCCCCAACTACTCTTATTTTTAAGATTTTTTAGGTAATTCTTACCAACTTATTCTTACATATAACATCTGAACTACTGTCCCAACTCTGCTCCCCCACCCAAGAAAAAATTGTCAGGCTTCTGATCAGAATGACATTAGATTTATATATAATTTGGGTTGGGAAGGGCTGTCATTTATATGATGGCCATTCAGTTGCACAGTATATCTCTTTCCATTTACTCAATTCTAACTGTATTCCTTTAAATAAAAATGTCTGGGGTCAGGCACAGTGGTTCATGCCTGTAATTTCAGCACTTTGGGAGGCCAAGGCTGGTGGATCACTTGAGGCCAGGAGTTCGACACCAGCCTGCCCAACATGATGAAACACTATCTCTACGAAAATACAAAAAAAAAAAAAAAATAGCCATATGGTGGCACACGACAATAGTCCCAGCTACTCAGGAGGCTGAGAGTCAAGAATCGTTTGAACCGGGAAGGTGGAGGCTACAATAAGCTGAGATTGTGCCATGGCACTCCAGAGTGACAGAGTGAAACTGTCTGGGTGACAGAGTGAAACTGTCTCAAAAATAAAAATTTTTTTGGACAACCAATGTAAGAGTCAAGTACCAAAAGTTAAAACTTCTAGAAATACAAAGAGAACATGATAAAATCTGATCACAGTAGAAAATTTTAATTCTTTCATAATCTAACAGGTCAAGTAAGCTAAAGGAAACACTAGAGATTTGAAGGAGATAATTAACAAGCTCAATGTTGTGACTATACAGAGATTACACATTATTTTCTTATGTCACTGGAACATCTAGTTGCAAAGGCACCTCATTCTCTGATTAGAATCTAAAACAACCTAAAACACAAGAAAGATGAGTTTTTTAAAAAAATGACACTTGGGGAACTTAATGTAAAATTTCCTTTTAAAAATTCCCTGGAACAACGAGGAATCAAAATGGAAATTTACTGACTTTAATGTTCTAAATGGCAGAGTAAAGGTAGAGAAAGAACAAAAGACTCACAAATCCAATTCCCTGGCCAGGCGCGGTGGCTCATGCCTGTAATCCCAGCACTTTGGGAGGCCGAGGCGGGTGGATCACGAGGTCAGGAGATTGAGACCATCCTGGCTAACATGGTGAGACCCCATCTCTACTAAAAATACAAAAAATTAGCCGGGCGTGGTGGTGGGCGCCTGTGGTCCCAGCTACTCCGGAGGCTGAGGCAGGACAATGGCATGAACCCGGGAGGCGGAGCTTGCAGTGAGCCAAGATCACGCCACCGCACTCCAGCCTGGGTGACAGAGCAAGACTCCGTCTCAAAAAAAAAAAAAAAAATCCAATTCCCTGACCAAATCTCAGGATG
>NW_026654726.1:5180-8272 GCF_009828535.3 Hylobates moloch
TGCAGGGAGCCAAGATCACGCCACCGCACTCCAGCCTGGGTGAAAAAGAAAGACTCCGTCTAAAAAAAAAAAAAAAAAATCCAATTCCCTGACCAAATCTCAGGATGAAGTTTGCCTAAGAAGTCACATACTCTCTCACTCAGTTGCCATACAACCTGGGAGGCTCTGAGGTTGGACAATTTCTTGAGGGCAGAGCCACGGTGACAACATTCCTTTTTCACCAAATTACTAAAATACAAGTTATGGTCCAACATCTTCCATGAATATGGGCCCAGCTTTACTTAACTAACAAAAGAGGCAGATTTTTTTCTATATACTTTTGGGAACTGCAAAGCTAGAGTAGGAGAATAAAATTTGTTTATCTCAAAGGAATGTTCTGAGTTAGAAACTGTGAAATGATGTGACGTGAAACAAATCTAAAATGGTGTTCTCCATGTCCACCCTCTCACCCCAATGCATAGAGGCTACTAAGTCCTTTTATTTTGCTAAACAGAAAAGATGCAGCAATCAGAATACCTAAAATTTTTTAATTTTTTTTCCCACTACAGTTGATCAGTTGATATTTTAGCATTTCCTAGTGGTTAAAAAAAAGTCTCTTCTGCAATATGACTGTCAGAAAATATGAAAGCTCCTACTGTGCAAATTTTAAAACATTCTAAGCTTGCTAAACATTTACCACATATACATCTCATTCACCTAAACCTTGATTTTTCTTAGATATAAAATGAGGTGATAATAAAAAAGCTAAAAAGGACCTAAAAATACTTTCCAGTTCTAAAATTTAAGAATTCTATAATTCTCTTCTTTCCTACCTACTACAGTTGTATAGATTTAAATCAATTATCAAGTTTTGATAGGTTTCATTAATCATTGAGATTTTTATCTCTATTTACAAAAATGATGAACCATCCAAAGTTAAACTTTTGAAGAGAAAAAAGCAATGAGTTCATTCAAAACTATATTAAACAACTCTTATGAGTAAGTTTGCTTATTGTTGTATAAATGCTTAAGAAAGAGAAAATGGAGAAAAATCTGGAAATAACCAAATTAAGATAATTTCCAATCTTAAATTGGAGACTGAAGGCTTGGGCACCTTCCTAGCCCAATGAAGAAATGCCAAGCAGGCCAAGTTCAGAGCTGAGAACCTTCCCCTATACTCATGGTGGCGGGGGTTGGGGGGATTCACTGGTTACTAAGTAAAGAGATAGGAAAGGAAGATGAGGAATGAGGATAAGAATCGGGAAGGGTGAGAAAAATTCTCAGTTTGGTCCTTTCCAGTCTGTTTCAAGCAAGTGATTAACGCCGTTAATTTAACTTTCTATCTGCCAGTTCTAACAGAATTTATTTACTTATTAGATTGTGAACTCCTCTATTCACCCATGGTGCCTAGTACCAAGCCTTGTCCATGAAAGAAAGTGAAAGGGTATCTGAAAACAGAACTATTCAATCAAAGGACTGCTGGCATTCCTTTTTTGAAAGCTTGCAGCCAAACACACCACACCTCATGTCATTGTTGCTCTTGGTACTGGCCCCAATACCAGGCAGGACCATGTGTTCAGGTGAGCCTCTGCTCTGATCCAATCACCACACTCCTCAACTGCTATGCAGACCTCTCCACTGTGTGCTCCAGGCCCTTCATTCCATGGTGAACAACTACCTATCCAACAACTGCAGCCTCTTCCCAGATGCTTCCTCCTTCTGCCTAGAAATATCACTCTCCTCTGAACAAATGCTTCCCCTGGAGCTTCCCCCACAATTCTGCCTCCTAGTATCCTAGAGTCTGTCCATTTCCCTCCATCCCACCACCATCATACCAGCCCAGGCTCCCATCCTCTTCCCCTGGGCTGCTACAGCCTCCGACACCTCCCCACCCAAAGCCTGCTCCCTCTACGCTGCAGAGTGTGTTGTCTTTAACAACGAATGGACCCAATCCCACTCCATCCACAGAGCCCTTCAATGGCATCCCACTGCCCACAAGGTCAAATCCAAACACCAAAACATATCCAAAATGCCTCGCAGGATCTGGCCCCTGCATACACCTTGGGGACTCCTTTCACTATTCTTCCTACTACCCACACTCTGCTCTCCAGCTGCACTGTCCTCGTCACAGTTCCTCAAATGATAAGACCACACTGACAACAGTGTGCAGAGCGGCCTAGGAGCAAGACTGGTGAGGAGCAGAGCCATATGAGCTGATGCAGAGTCATCCCAGGGGGATGGGCTGGCAGAGAAGTGGAAGGATGCCAGAGATACTCTGAAGCAGGACAGTAATAATAGGATTTTGTGACTCCTTGGATTACAGAGGAAAGAGGAAAGTCATGGCTATCTCTTAGAGGTCAGACTGGGCATTAGAGTAGACAGAAGTGTCATTTGCTGAGAGAGTGAAGACATAAAAAGGGGAAGGTTCTGGAGAAAAGATGCCAATATTGCCAACCAATAACTTTCATCAATTTATGCATACTAAATAAAAATACTTATCTTTTAAATATTCATACACAACTGTTAGACCAAATGGGTTTGATTAAAGATATGTTAGCAGGCCAAGTTAATATTAATTCAAAAAAAAAAAAAATGGCCAGGCACAGTGAGTGGCTCACGCCCGTAATCCCAGCACTTTGGGAGGCCGAGGCGGGCAGATCACGAGGTCAGGAGATCAAAATCATCCTGGCTAACACGGTGAAACCCCATCTCTACTAAAAATATTAAAAAAAAAAAAATAGCTGGGCGTGGTGGCAGGTGCCTGTAGTCTCAGCTACTCTGGAGGCTGAGGCAGGAGAATGGCGTGAACCCAGGAAACGGAGCTTGCAGTGAGCTGAGATCGCGCCACTGCACTCCAGCCTGGGCGACTGAGCGAGAATCCGAAAAAAAAAAAAAAAAAAAAAAAAAAAGTAGTTGGAAAACTTTGAGATGGTAGAATTCACAGCCTATTTAAGATGTTTTTTGGCCAAAAACCCAGCCTGTATAAGCAGTAAATGCTTGATTTTTTGAAAATAAAGAATAAGAAAATATCATGCAAAACAATGGAAGCAAAACTGGCATAAAATTTAAGAAATTCAACTTTTCCTTAAAACAGGTGGAGGGCAGTGGAAGAG
>NW_026654727.1:0-8271 GCF_009828535.3 Hylobates moloch
TTCTGTGTAGTTTTTATTCGAAGATATTCCTTTTTGCACTACAGGCCCCTTAGAGCTCTGAGTGTCCACTCGCAGATTCTACAGAAAGTGTGTTTCAGAACTGCTCAATCAAAGGTAAGTTTCAACTCTATTAGTTCAATGCACAGAACAGAAGAAATTTCACAAAATGCTTCTGTGTAGTTTTAATTTGAATATATTCCTTTTGCCACAAAAGGCCCCTAGCGCTCCAAATGTCCACTTGCAGTTCCTACAGAAAAAGTGTTTCAGAACTCCTACATCAAAAGTAAGCTTCTACTCTGTTAGCTGAATGCACAGAACAGAAAGAAGTTTCACAGAATGCTTCTGTGTAGATTTTATTTGAAGATATTCCTTTCTCCATTTAGCGCTTAGATAGTGCACTTGCAGTTTCTACAGAGGAGGGTTTCAGAACTGCTCAATCAAAATTAAGTTTCTACTCTCTTAGTTGAATGGACAAAAAAGAAAGAAGATTCGCAGAATGCTTCTGTGTCGTTTTTATTTGAAGATATTCCTTTTTCCACTAGAGGCCCCTTAGCGCTCAGAATGTCCACTGGCAGTTTTTACAAAAAGAGTGTTTCAGAACTGCTAAATCAAAAGTAAGTTTCATATCTGTTAGTTGAATACACAGAACGGAAAGCAGTTTCACAGAATGCTTCTGTGTAGTTTTTATTTGAAGATATTCCTTTTTCCACTAGAGGCCCCTTAGCGCTCCGAATGTCCTTTTGCAGTTTCTATAGAAAGAGCGTTTCAGAATTGCTCAATCAAAAGTAAGGTACAACTCTGATAGTTGAATGCACAGAACAGAAAGGAGTTTCACAGAATGCTTCTGAGTTGTTTTTATGTGAATATATTCCTCTTTCCACAATAAGGCCGTTAGCGCTCCAAACATCCACTTTCAGTTTCGACAGGAAATGTGTTTCAGCACTGCTAAATCAAAAGTAAGCTTCAACTCTGTTAGTTAATGGACAGAACAGAAAGACGTTTCGCAGAATGCTTCTGTGTAGTTCTCATTTGAATATATTCTTTTTGGCACTATTGGCCACTTAGCGTTCCGATCGTCCACTTGCAGTTTCTACAGAGTGTTTCAGAACTGCTCAATCAAAAGATAGGTTCAACTCTTTTAATTCAATGCACAGAACAGAAAGCAGTTTCGCAGAATGCTTCTGTGTAGAATTTATTTGAAGATATTCCTTTCTCCACTTAGCGCTTAGATAGTGCACTTGCAGTTTCTACAGAAGAGGGTTTCAGAACTGCTCAATCAGAATTAAGTTTCTACTCTCTTAGTTGAATGTACAGAAAAGAGAAAAGATTCGCAGAATGCTTCTGTGTCGTTTTTATTTGAAGATATTAATTTTTCCACTATAGGCCCCATAGCCCTCAGAATATCCGCTGGCAGTTTCTACAGAAAGAGTGTTTCAGAACTGCTCAATCAAAAGTAAGTTTCATATCTGTTAGTTGAATACACAGAAAGGAAAGAAGTTTCACAGAATGCTTCTGTGTAGTTTTTATTTGAAGATATTCCTTTTTCCACTATAGTCCCCTTAGCGCTCCTTACGACCACATGCAGTTTCAACAGAAAGAGTCTTTCAGAACTGATTATTCAAAAGAAAAGTTAAACTCTATTAGTTGAATGCACAGAACTGAAAGGGGTTTCGCAGAATGTTTCTGTCTAGTTTTTATTTGAAGATATTCCTTTTTCCACTGTAGGTCCCTTAGCCCTCCGAATGTCCGCTGGCAGTTTCTACAGATATAGTGTTTCAGAACTGCTCAACCAAAAGTAATGTTCAAGTCTGTTAGTTGAATGCACAGAACAGAAAGAAGTTTCACAGAATGCTTCTGTGTGGTTTTTATTTGAAGATATTCCTTTTTACACTGGTGGCCCCTAGGCACTCTGAAAGTCCATTTGCAGTTTCTACAGAAAGAGTGTTTCAGAACTCCTGAATCAAAACTAACCTTCTACTCCGTTAGTTGAATCCACAGAACAGAAAGTTGTTTCGCAGAATGCTTCTCTTTATTTTTTATTGAAGATATTCCTTTTTCCACTATAGGCCCCGTAGAGCTTTTAATTTCCAATTACAGTGTCTACAAAAGAGGGTTTCATAACTCCTCAATCAAATGTAATGTTCATCTCTGTTAGTTGAATGCAAAGAACAGAAAACAGTTTCACAGAATTCTTCTTTATAGTTTTTAATTGAAGATATTTCTTTTTCCACTATAGCAGCCCTAGTGCTCAGAATGTCCGCTTGCAGTTTCTACAGAAAGAGTGTTTCAGAACTAATCAATCAAAAGTATGCTTCAATACTGTTAGTTGAATGCACAGAACAAAAGAAGTTAAACAGAATGCTTCTGTGTAGTTTTCATTTGAAGATATTGCTTTCTCCACTATAGGCTCCTTAGCGCTCCGAATGTCCACTTGCAGTTACTACAGAAACAGTGTTTCAGAACTGCTTAATCAAAAGTAAGGTTCAACTCTGTCAGTTGCAGGCACAGAAGAGAAAGCAGTGTCACAGAATGCTTCAATGTAGTTTTTATTTGAAGATAATTATTTTTCCACTAAAGGCCCCTTAGCGCACTGAAGGTCCACTTGCATTTACCACCGAAAGAGTGTTTCAGAACTGCTCAATCAAAAGTAAGGTTCTACTCTGTTACTTGAAGGCACAAAACAGAAAGAAGATTCGCATTATGCTTCCGTGTAGTTTTTCCTTGAAGATAGTCCTTTTTCCACTATAGACCACTTAGCGCTCCGAATGTCCACTTGCAGTTTCTACAGAAAGAGTGTTTCAGAACTACTCAATCAAAAGTAAGCTTCAACTCTGTTAGTTGAATACACAGAACAGAAAGAAGTTTCACAGAATGCTTCTGAGTAGTTATGATTTGTATATATTCGTTTTGGCACTATTGGCCCCTTAGCATTCCGAACGTCCACTTGCAGTTTCTACAGAAAGAGTGTTTCAGAACTGCTCTATCAAAAGTAAGTTTCAAGTCTGTTAGTTGAATGCACAGAACAGAGAGAAGTTTCGCAGAATGCTTCTGTGTACTTTTTATTTGAAGATATTCGCTTTTCCACTATAGGCGCCTTAGCGCTCTGAATGTCCACTTGCAGTGTCTACAGAAAGAGTGTTTCAGAACTGCTTTATCAAAACTAAGGTTGAACACTGTTTGCTGAATGCACAGAACAGAAACAAGATTCGCAGAATTATACTGTGTCGTTTATATTTGAAGATATTCCTTTTTCCACTATAGGCCCCTGAGAGCGCAGAATTTCCACTTGCAGTTTCTACAGAAAGAGTGTTTCAGAACTGCTCAATCAACAGTAAGGTTCACCTATGTTCATTGAATGCACAGAACAGAAAGGAGTCTCACAGAATGCTTCTGTGTTGTTTTTATGTGAATATATTCCTTTTTCCACTATAAGGCCGTTAGCGCTCCGAACATCCACTTTCAGTTTCTAAAGGAAATGTGTTTCAGAACTGCAAAATCAAAAGGAAGGTTCAACACTGTTAGTTGAATGCACAGAACAGAAAGCAGTTTCGCAGAATGCTTCTGTGTAGATTTTATTTCAAGTTATTCCTTTCTCCACTTAGCGCTTAGATAGTGCACTTGCAGTTTCTACAGAAGAGGGTTTCAGAACTGCTCAATCAAAATTAAGTTTCTACTCTCTTAGTTGAATGTACAGAAAAGAGAGAATATTCGCAGAATGCTTCTGTGTCGTTTTTATTTTAAGATATTCCTTTTTCCACTATAGGCCCCTTAGCCCTCAGAATGTCCACTGGCAGTTTCTACGGAAAGAGTGTTTCAGAACTGCTAAATCAAAAGTAAGTTTCATATCTGTTAGTTGAATACACAGAACGGAAAGAAGTTTCACAGAATGCTTCTGTGTAGTTTTTATTTGAAGATATTCCTTGTTCCACTAGAGGCCTCTTAGCGCTCCGAAAGTCCTTTTGCAGTTTCTACAGAAAAAGTGTTTCAGAATTGCTCAATCAAAAGTAAGGTTCAACTCTGTTAGTTGAATGCACAGAACAGAAAGAAGTTTCACAGAATGCTTCTGTGTACTTTTTATTTGAAGATATTCCTTTTTCCACTATAGGCCCCTTAGCACTCCATACGTCCACATGCAGTTTCAGCAGAAAGAGTCTTTCAGAACTGATTATTCAAAAGAAAGATTAAACTCTATTAGTTAAATGCACAGAACAGAAAGGAGTTTCGCAGAATGTTTCTGTCTAGTTTTTATTTGAAGATATTCCTTTTTCCACTATAGGTCCCTTAGCCCTCCGAATGTCCGCTTGCAGTTTCTACAGAAAGAGTGTTTCAGAACTGCTCAATCAGAAGTAATGGTCAAGTCGGTTAGTTGAATGCACAGAACAGAAAGAAATTTCACAGAATGCTTCTGCGTGGTTTTTATTTGAAGATATTCCTTTTTACACTGGATGCCCCTTAGCACTCTGAAAGTCCATTTGCAGTTTCTAC
Source organism: Hylobates moloch (assembly GCF_009828535.3). Classification (NCBI taxonomy): domain Eukaryota; kingdom Metazoa; phylum Chordata; class Mammalia; order Primates; family Hylobatidae; genus Hylobates; species Hylobates moloch. The sequence continues at coordinate 4,486 of NW_026654727.1, forward strand.
AGAAAGAGTGTTTCAGAACACGTGAATCAAAACTAAGCTTCTACTCCGTTAGTTGAATCCACAGAACAGAAAGATGTTTCGAAGAATGCTTCTCTGTATTTTTTATTTCAAGATCTTCCTTTTTCCACTATAGGCCAGTTAGCGCTCCAAAAGTCCACTTGCAGTTTCGAAAGAAAGGGTGTTTCAGAACTGCTCAATCAAAAGTAAGGTTCAATTGTGTTAGTTGAATGCACAGAACAGAAAGAAGATTCACAGAATGCTTCTGTGACGTTTTTATTTGAAGATAGTCCTTGTCCACTATTGGCCCCTTAGAGCTCCAAATGTCCACTTGCAGTTTCTACAGATAGAGTGTTTAAGAACTGCTCAAACAAAAGTATGGTTCAACTATGTTACTTGAAGGCACAGAACAGAAAGAAACTTCGCAGTATTCTTCTGCGTAGTTTTTATTTGAAGATAGTCCTTTTTCCACTATAGACCACTTAGCGCTTGGAATGTCGACTTGCAGTTTCTACAGAAAGAGTGTTTCAGAATGGCTCAATCAAAAGTAAGCTTCAACACTGTTAGTTGAATGCACAGAAGAGAAAGAAGTTTCGCATAATGCTTCTGTGTAGTTCTCATTTGAATATATTCCTTTTGGCACTATAGGCCACTCAGCACTCGGAATGTCGACTTGCTGTTTCTACAGAGAGAGTGTTTCAGAACTAATCAATCAAAAGCAAGTTTCGCATCTCTTAGTTGAATCCACGGAACAGAAGGAACTTTCACAGAATGCTTCAGTGTAGTTTTCATTTGAAGATATTCCTTTCTCCACTATAGGCCCGTTAGCGCTCTGAATGTCCGCCTCCAGTTTCTACAGAAAGAGGGTTTCAGAACTGCTCAATCAAACGTAAGTTTCAACTCTGTTAGTTCAATGCACAGAACAGAAAGAAGATTCGCAGAATGCTTCTGTGTGGTTTTTATTTGAACGTATTGCTTTTTCCACGACAGGCCCCTTAGCGCTCCGAATGTCCACTTGCAGTTTCTACACAAACAGTGTTTCAGAACTGCTCAATCCAAGGGAAACTTCAACGCTGTTAGTGGAATGCACAGAAAGAAAGAAGTTTCACAGAATGCTTCTGTGTAGTTTTTATTCGAAGATACTCCTTTTTGCACTACAGGCCCCTTAGAGCTCTGAGTGTCGACTCGCAGATTCTACAGAAAGTGTGTTTCAGAACTGCTCGATCAAAGGTAAGTTTCAACTCTATTAGTTGAATGCACAGAACAGAAAGAAATTTCACAGAATGCTACTGTGTAGTTTTAATTTTAATATAGTCCTTTTGGCACAATAGGCCCCTTAGCGCTCCAAATGTCCACTTGCAGTGCCTACAGAAAGAGTGTTTCAGAACTCCTCCATCAAAAGTAAACTTCTACTCTGTTAGTTGAATGCACAGAACAGAAAGATGTTTCACAGAATGCTTCTGTGTAGTTTTTATTTGAAGATATTCCTTGTTCCACTAGAGGCCCCTTAGCGCTCCGAATGTCCACTTGCAGTTTCTACAGAAAGAGTGTTTCAGAGCTGCTCAATCAAAAGTAAGCTACATCTCTGATAGTTGAATGCAAGGAAGAGAAAGGAGTTTCACAGAATGCTTCTGTTTTGTTTTTATGTTAATATATTCCTTTTTCCACTATACAGCCGTTAGCGCTCCGAACATCCACTTTCAGTTTCTACAGGAAATGTGTTTCAGAACTGCTAAATCAAAAGTAAGCTTCAACTCTGTTAGTTGAATGCACAGAACAGAAAGCAGTTTCGCAGAATGCTTCTGTGTAGATTTTATTTGAAGATATTCCTTTCTCCACTTAGCGCTTAGATAGTGCACTTGCAGTTTCTACAGAAGAGGGTTTCAGAACTGCTCAATCAAAACTAAGTTTCTACTCTCTTAGTTGAATGTACAGAAAAGAAAGAAGATTCCCAGAATGCTTCTGTGTCGTTTTTATTTGAAGATATTCCTTTTTCCACCATAGGCCCCTTAGCGCTCAGAATGTCCACTGGCAGTTTCTACAGAAAGAGTGTTTCAGAACTGCTAAATCAAAAGTAAGTTTCATATCTGTTAGTTGAATACACAGAACGGAAAGAAGTTTCACAGAATGCTTCTGTGTAGTTTTCATTTGAACATATTCCTTTTTCCACTAGAGGCCCCTTAGCGCTCGGAAAGTCCTTTTGCAGTTTCTACAGAGTGTTTCAGAACTGCTCAATCAAAAGGAAGCTTCAAATTTGTTAGTTGAAAGCACAGAACAGAATGCGGTTTCACAGAATGCTTCTGTGTACAGAAGAGAAAGAACTTTCACAGAATGTTTCTGTGTAGTTTTTATTTGAAGATATTCCTTTTTTCACTAGAGGCCCCTTAGCGCTCAGAATGTCCACTTGCCGTTTCTACAGAAAGTGCTTCAGAACTGCTCTATCAAAAGTAGGGTTCAACTCTGTTAGTTGAATGCACTGAACAGAAAGTTGTTTCGCAGAATGCTTCTGTGTAGTTTTTATTTGAAGGTATCCCTTTTTGCACTATAGGCCCATTAGTGCTCTGAATGTCCACTTGCAGTTCCTACAGAAACAGTGTTTCAGAACTGCTCAATGAAAAGTAAGGTTCAACTCTATTAGTTGCAGGCACAGAACAGAAAGCAGTGTCACAAAAGCTTCAATGTAGTTTTTATTTGAAGATATTCATTTTTCCACTAAAGGCCCCTTAGCGCACTGAAGGTCCACTTGCATTTTCCAGGGAAAGAGTGTTTCAGAACTGCTCAATCAAAAGTAAGGTTCTACTCTGTTACTTGAAGGCACAGAACAGAAAGAAGATTCGCATTATCCTTCCGTGAAGTTTTTCCTTGAAGATAGTCCTTTTTCCACTATAGACCACTTAGCGCTCCGAATGTCCATTTGCAGTTTCTACAGAAAGAGTGTTTCAGAACTGCTCAATCAAAAGTAAGCTTCAACTCTGTTAGTTGAATGCACAGAACAGAAAGAAGTTTCGCAGAATGCTTCTTTGTAGTTCTCATTTGAATATATTCGTTTTGGCACTATTGGCCCCTTAGCGTTCCGAACGTCCACTTGCAGTTTCTACAGAAAGAGTATTTCATTACTGCTCAATCAAAAGAAAAGTTCAACTCTGTTAATTCAATCCACAGAAGAGAATGCAGTTTCGCAGAATGCTTCTTAGTAGATTTTATTTGAAGATAGTCCTTTCTCCACTATAGGCTTCTTACCGCTCCGAATGTCCAATTGCAGTTTCTACAGAAAGAGTGTTTCAGAACTGCTCCATCAAAAGTAAGCTTCAACTCTGTTAGTTGAATGCACAGAACAGAAAGAAGTTTTGCAGAATTCTTCTGTGTACTTTTTATTTGAAGATATTCGCTTTTCCACTATAGGCGCCTTAGCGCGCCGAATGTCCACTTGCAGTTTCTACAGAAAGAGTGTTTCAGAACTGGTTAATCAAAAGTAAGTTTGAACACTGTTTGTCGAATGCACAGAACAGAAAGAAGTTTCGCAGAATTATACTGTGTCGTTTATATTTGAAGATATTCCTTTTTCCACTATAGGCCACTGACAGCGCAGAATGTCCACTTGCAGTTTCTACAGAAAGAGTGTTTCAGAACTGCTCAATCAACAGTAAGGTTCACCTCTGTTCGTTGATTGCACAGAACAGAAAGAAGTTTCGCACGATGCTTCTGTGTAGTTTTTATTTGAAGATCTTCCTTTTTCCACTATAGGCCCCTTAGCGCTCCAAAAGTCCACTTGCAGTTTCTAAAGAAAGG
>NW_026654728.1:0-8270 GCF_009828535.3 Hylobates moloch
CTCAGCCCTAAAAATGAATGAAACAATGTCTTTTGCAGCAACTTGGATGGAGCTGGAGGCCAATATTCTAAGTGAAGTAACTCAGGAATGTAAAACCAAAAATTGTATGTTCTCACTTATAAGTGGGAGCTAAGCCATGGTACGCAAAGGCATACAGAATGATATAATGGGCCTTGGAGACTCAGAAGGGGGAGGTGAGGGATAAAAAATACTACATTTTGGGTACAATGTACACTACTCGAGTGACGGGTGCACTAAAATCTCAGAATTCACAACTATATAATTCATCCACGTAACCAAAAACCTCTTGTACCCCACCAGCTATTGAAATAAAAAATAATTAGAAAGAAGAAAAAAAAAGTATTTGGTAAAACACAATGCCCGTTCTGATAATAATTCTTCGTCAACCAGAAATATAAAGACACTGCCTTAACAAGATATAAAATATCTTTCATAAGCCAATAGCCAACATCATGTTTAATGTTACTAAAAACATCAAACAACAAAAAGCTAGAAGCATTTCCACTGAAGTAAGGAAGAAACAAAGAATTCCAGATACCACCACTGTTGTTTCATTGTTGTTCAATATTGCCCTATAGGTTCTAGCTACTATGATAAGACATCATTAAACAGCAATAAGAGGAAAAACTTATCAGCATTCCCAGATGATGTGCTTGTTTGCCTGCAGAAACCAAAAGAATCTAATGGAAAATCAATGGGCCAAATAATCAAATTTATTAAGGTGGACCAGTTATTTTAAAAATACACAAAACTCACTTGTATCATGTTTTTCTATAAATTAGCAATATATAGTTAGAAAATGCATTGGGAAAACATCATGTTAGTAATAGTAACATACGTTTTTTAAAGTTAGCTTGAATATGCACAGTGTGTTCCACTGCATGTTCATCTGCAACTTCCGGCAACAGAAATGACCACTGTCTTGAGTATTTACTATGTTCCAAGCTCTGAACTGAGACCAAACTTTCCAAAATGTAGTACATATGTGCACACTTTCCATTTTAATATTGATTTTACTGTATATTATAAGGAAAAAAACTAGCACATCCAACCTGTGATTTCATGGATATCATTGCTTAGGACGAGGTTTAAGAAGTCTCTTTTAGAAAGCAAATTTATTTCAGTTAATAAAAGGAAATTTTATTTTAAAAGGGAAATGGGCAAACATTAATCAAGGCAGTGTAGTGATAGGTTCCATTTGCCCCTCTGCACCCACTTCTGTCTGCCTCCTTCCCTCTGTCCTCTACCAGGAAGCTGACTGACATGGACCATATCATCAACTCCCTTCTGGCATTTTGCTGGGCTCAGCCAACGGGAAGCCCCAGCAGGAGATGGCAGGTAGGCGGAGAGTGAGGCTGAGGTACATGCTTGGTTCCCGCCTTCCTCTCCAGCTGGACTGTTGCAGGCTGACTGGGCCCTTCATTGATAGCCATGGTCCTGCAGCCTTCTCTAAACAGCTCCCCAGTCCTGTGTGTGTTTTCTCCTCTTGCCTCCTTCAGGCCTGGTGTGATAACAGCTCCCCGCAATTGCTAACCTTGGGTCCTGCACTGTCCCTCAGCTGGTTCCCTTGAGCCCTGCCCACACTTTTGTAACAGATCCCTTTCCTAAACTTTCCTCAAAATTACCCTGACAGATATGGTAATATAGGAATGACTCAGGTCTGGGAAGACACACTGTGCTATTAAGTCATCATAACAACCTTTTAAGATGAGTATCATTATCCCCATTTGACTCAGGATGAAAGTGCAGCTTAGAGTCTAGGTAACTTAGCCGATGTCACTGAGCTATGAAATGGCAGGCCCAGATGGGCGGTCTGGGGTCTGCCTGTCTGCTGTCAAAGCTTCCTTAGGCTTGAACACTTCACCACACAGCCTCTCAGGTAAACACAAAACTGTGTCCCACCTTACTGCTAACCCATCACTTCCTTGTTGTAGTTCCTCCAAGTAAAATATAATAGTAACTCTGGCCAACTGTGACCTAACTCCTTGGGTTTCTTTTCAGGGCCAAATGTTTTAGAAGGCCTTGTTCTGAGGAATGGTTGGTTATGTATCCTTGCATTTAAAATCCCCTCAGCTACCAAGTGGTTTGGGGGTTCGGTGAGGAAAATGAGCCCTATACTAATCTTTAGTATCCTACAGAACTGACACTGCTGTAGTTAGTTATGTCCCACTTGAGGTGATAAAAATAAAGCACAATAATCCCACACCCATCCAAGAATGGCAGACTCCTGAAGTGATGCCAGCCCTTATTCACCCACAAGAGTTCTCATAACATTTAAGCCAACTAATAATAATGACTCATGTTGTTCTCTTTCCTTCCATGCATTTTAAAGGTTTCATAAACCACATTACACTTTATAAAATCATTCTTTACTGGGAGAGGACTTACACTTTACTCTCAAAATAGAGAGACGAGATCAGAAATTTTAAATAATTTGAAGTGCATTTCACTTTTTACTGAGAAACATTTGAGGGATCTTAACCTTTATTTAGTGTTTTCGTTTTTTCTTCCTCACTTGGATAACAACTAATTTCATAGATTCAAGTATTTAATACTTTCCAAGTACAAATTATCTTTTCAGTGTTTAATAACAATAAAATAGATTCAGGTCCCCACATAGTCCTTAGAAGGAAGTGTAGCATTGTAGATAAGAGCTTGAACTTTGGCATTAGCAGCCCTGAGACGGAGTCCCCAGTTGTGTTATCTTAGGCAAGTTTCTCAATCTCTCTGTGTCTCAGGTTCTTCGTGTGTAAATGCATTGACTTCATAGGGTTATTGGGAGAATCCACGTAAAACTTTAAACACGAGGCTTAATACCAATTATTATTATTACTCTATGGAAGCTTCTGTGATAGGCACTGAGGAGGGTCAAAGATGAAAGAATCTCTGCATGCAGGTGGATTATAATTTCATAGAGAAAAAATGAGAATAAACAACTATAAAAAAGGTACAACTAATGGATGTTCCAACAGAAATACAGAGTGTCATAGCAACACAGAGGATGGAGAAATTATTTCCAGCTTTGTATTCCAGGGAAAGGTGCATGACAGAGATTGCATTTACACTGACCCTGAAGATGGGTGGTGATTTTAACAGTTTGATTAGGGGGAAGGGAATCTTAGGCAGAGGAAACAATGGGAACAAAGGTTCAGAAGAAAGACCATCAGTGTTGTGCTCAGGGAAGAATGAACAATGATGCTTAGCTGAAGCACAGTATGCATTAGGATTGAGGGAGACAAGGGGACTAGAAAGGTGGACAGCAGAAGACAAAGCATAAGATAGGCCGGAGGCGGATGGGCATGTGGGCACATAAGAAACTAAAGCCAAGAAGGAAAGGAGAACTGGAATAGTGTCAGCAATTCCGGGTCCTACTCCTGATTTGTATTAATTAGGCCATAGGACCTCCAGATTGAGTTTCTTCACTTAGGAATGGAGGGCATTGGACCAGGTGATAGGCAAGATCCTGTTCAGACACATCATTGTAAGTCTAAAAAGCCAAGGTGGTTAGTAAGCCACCTTCAGCCTGTGTCAAAATGCAGTAATGATGTGTGCTGGTGATGTCTCGAGTTGAGTGACCATATCAGCTGCTCTTCACAAACCTTTAAACTGCAGGCCAGGCCACCTTTCATTGTGTCCAGTCTGAAAGGGGAACAGCTCCCCATGAGACCAGAGGTGTACATCTCTCCTAACAGAGCTGAAAGATCCCCCCATGAAAGAGGATAACGACACATTTAAAAATAGGACTTCCCCATCATCTATCTTGGGGCAAAAACCACATGGTTTGGCCTTAGTGATGATGCAACGAATGCAACCATTGTTTGAATAACATAATAATAACATTGGCAGGAGCTTCTAATTTTGCTAATGGGAGAACAGCAATTTTGACCAACACTCTCACAGAAGATACATAAAACACTAACGAAATATGAATCAATGAAAATCTAATGAAGAGACAGAAATCACCCATTTTAATGAAGATAATTTAACATAAAGAACTGTCAACTAGGTATGAAGTTATTAACCAGGTAATGGAAAATGCAAAATGAGAACACTAAGTTATTACAAAGGTAACATCTGCTGCAGGCCACTACAACTCCTGGGGCTGGGAAGCAGAGGAAAGAGATACAGGAATTATAAAAACTTAGAAGCTTGGAGGAGGGTCCCATTGGGCTGAGACCCAGACCTCTCAGGAAGTGACATCAACCAGTGGTGCTGGTATCTCATGGGGGAGTGGTGGTGGGGAAGGGTGGCAATGAAGGTGATCTGGAGTGTTAGAAAATTGCAAACTAGATTTAACTGCCACTGTCAATGTGCCATGCTTCTGGTGTGATGCTCACAGGAACACGAAGCAGACAGGAAGGAGAATGTCCTTTCCTCCATCTCCTGCCTTCCAATCTCATCTAGTGCCCCCTAGGTAGCCAGCTTGAAAAGAAAAAATGGGTTTGCACAGTCTCTGCCCCAACATCACAGGATGGAGTACAGAAGAGTGTTGTATCAGTCTTGCTATAACAAAATACCACAGACTGGGTAGGTTAAGCAACAGAAATTTATTTCTCACAATCCTGGAGGCTGGAAGTCCAAGATCAAAGTGTCAGTCAGCTTGGATTCTTCTGAGACTTTTCTCTCTGACTTGCAGCTGATTTCCTTTTGTGTCCTCTCATGGCCTTTCCTCTGTGTATGCACATCCCTGGTGACTCTTCTTCTTATAAGGACATGAGTCCTGTTGGATTAGGGTACCACTCTTATCACCTCATTTAACCTTAATTCCCTCTTTACAGGCCCTATCTCCAAATACAATCACATTGGGGGCTAAGGCTTCAACACGGGAATTTGTGTGTGTGTGGTTGTGTGGGTGAAGGGTGGAGGGGGCTTGGGCACAACTCGGTCTGTAACAGATGGGTTTGGAGCAGAGACACAATTACATTATTCACCTGCACAAAATATATGAAACATCTTAAAAATCATCTAGGAGCTATGAGATGGTGAGCAACAATCAGATCCAGAAAAGGACAGTAACCTTAAAAGTTAAGAAAAGAACTCAGAGCAACTTCTGTCCTAGGGGCTTTTTCTGATTTGGAAGGGACCACTGAGATGCACTTTCAACAGCTTCATGGGACTAGAGGATAAAAGTTAAAATCTAGGCCCATGAAATGTGGGAACCCAGGTAAAGTACCTCTCTTTTCACTGAGATCTTGAAGGCTGCACCCTTTGAGGAAGAATGAAAAGGAAGTAAATGAGCCTTTACAGGATTTGCTGCTTGGTTTTGCCATCATCCGGGGGCTCCAAAATTCCCAACCTTTGACTTTGAATAAAGGTGATACTAGACTGCTCTCACCTCCAGGATCTAGCAAAAGCAAGTCTTTTCCAGAAGAAAGTAGCATCATCCTAGGTAACAAATAATTGATACAAATAATTTTTTATATACAATATCCAGCACACAATAAAATATAACCAGGGACATGAGGAAACAAGATAGCATGGCTAAGGGTAATTGAAAACAGCAGATGATAGAAAAAAGTAACAGATGGGTGACATATGTAGAATTGTTAGATACAAACTGTAAAATTACCACTTATTATATTGAAGAACATAAAAGCCAAGCATGAAAATTTCAGCAAGAAAGAGACAATATAAAACATGACAAAGCCAACTTCAAAGAGAAAATACAAATTTTAGAGCTGAAAAATAAAATGATCAAAATTAACAACTCAATTGACAGCTTTATCAGCAGCTGAGGAGAGAATCAGTGGATGGGAAGAAGGGTCACAAGAAATTATCCAGATTAAGACAGGGAGAGACCAAAGGGAGGAAACTATAGAAGAGTGAGATTACAAAGGACAGAATGAGAAGGTCCACATTATGTTTATTGGAATTCCCAAAGGAGAGAAGACAGAAAAACAGATGATTTTATATATAAAATCCAGCCTAGACAGATCATAGTTAAATTGCAGAAAACTAAAGGCAAAGACAAACTTTTAAAGGAAATCAGAGAAAAAGACAGAGTAGAAAGACAGCAAGAGTAGAAAGCAGAAAACAGATGATTAATATATCCAATGTACTGAAAATAAATGACTGACAACTTAGAATTCCATATCCGGTGAGAATATTCTTCAATAAAACATGCAAAATAAACATTATTTCAGGCAAAAATTGAGAGTTATCTATGAGCAAATCAATGCTAAAGAATGCTAAAAAGCATTAAATGAAGCTCTTCAGGCAGAAGGAAAAAAGAAAATGAAACAAGATCAAATGTTAGAAAGGCAGAAAAAGAGAACCATGAAAATGATAAATGTGTGGCTACATGTAAATGAACTTTGTATAAAACAGTAACATCTTGTGGATTTAGAAATTTTATTTAAATATACTTAGATATAGATAGGTTGAAATAAATAGATTAAAAACAAAAAATCCAACTAAATGCTGTTTATAAGAAATCATCAGAAACAAAAGAAAATGGAACAAGTGAAAGTAAAATGATGGTAAGACATATACCATCTAAACACAAACAAAAAGAATTCTGGCATAGCTTCATCCATACCAGACTAAATGGACTTTAAAGTCAACATTCTTTGTAATAATAAAGATAAAACTTACCAGGATGATATAATAACTTTAAGTTGATATGCAAATAGCATGGCTTCAAAATACATACAGCAAAATTAACAACACCACAAGGAGAAATAGGTAATTTCCACAATCATAGTGAGAAATTATAACATCCCTCCCCCAATAACTGATAGTTACCAGACAAGAATCATTAAAAATACAAAACTGAACAAAATAGCTAACAAATTTGATCTAATGGGCATCTATAGAATACTCCATCCAACACCTGCAAAATACACTTTTATTTCCTAGTACACATTGAACATTTACAAACATTGACTATATACTGGGCCACAAAACAAGTTTCAACCAATTTCAAAAAATTAAAGTCGTGAAAACTATGTTATCAGATTGAAAGGAAAATATTTTAAAAATCAATAACAAAAAATGATCAGAAATCTGTAAAGATTGAGATTCCCTTCTAAGTAACTCATGCGTTCAAAAAAGAAATTACACTAAAATTTACAAAATATCTTCCCAACTTCTTATTTTGAAAAATTTCAAAATCATACAGAATTTGAAGTAATACAAAAACACTTGAATACACTGAAAAGAGAGAAGAATCCAATAGATGCAATAAAAAATAATAAAGGGGATATCACCACAGATCCCACAGAAATACAATCTACCATCAGAGAATACTACAAACACCTCTACGCAAATAAACTAGAAAATCTAGAAGAAATGGATAAATTCCTTGACAAATACACCCTCCCAAAACTAAACCAGGAAGAAGTCGAATCTCTGAATAGACCAATAACAGGCTCTGAAATTGTTGCAATAATCAATAGCTTACCAACCAAAAAGAGTCCAGGACCTGATGGATTCACAGCTGAATTCTATCAGAGGTATAAGGAGGAACTGGTACCATTCCTTCTGAAACTATTCCAATCAATAGAAAAAGAGGGAATCCTCCCTAACACATTTTATGAGGCTAGCATCATCCTGATACCAAAGCCTGGCAGAGACACAACCAAAAAAGAGAATTTCAGACCAATATCCTTGATGAACATCGATGCAAAAATCCTCAGTAAAATACTGGCAAACCAAATCCAGCAGCACATCAAAAAGCTTATCCACCATGATCAAGTGGGCTTCATCCCTGGGATGCAAGGCTGGTTCAACATATGCAAATCAATAAATGTAATCCAGCATATAAACAGAACCAAAGAGAAAAACCACATGATTATCTCAATAGATGCAGAAAAGGCCTTTGACAAAATTCAACAACCCTTCATGCTAAAAACTCTCAATAAATTAGGTATTGATGGGACGTATCTCAAAATAATAAGAGCTATCTATGACAAACCCACAGCCAACATCATACCGAATGGGCAAAAACTGGAAGCATTTCCTTTGAAAACTGGCACAAGACAGGGATGCCCTCTCTCACCACTCCTATTCAACATAGTGCTGGAAGTTCTGGCCAGGGCAATCAGGCAGGAGAAGGAAATAAAGGGTATTCAATTAGGAAAAGAGGAAGTCAAATTGTCCCTGTTTGCAGATGACATGATTGTATATCTAGAAAACCCCATTGTCTCAGCCCAAAATCTCCTTAAGCTGATTAGCAACTTCAGCAAAGTCTCAGGATACAAAATCAATGTACAAAAATCACAAGCATTCTTGTACACCAATCACAGACA
>NW_026654729.1:0-8269 GCF_009828535.3 Hylobates moloch
CAAGACGAAATAGACCATTGGCAAAGTCCTATAACTACTAAATTAAAACTTTTTTAAAAAACTTCAAAAAAAAAAAAAGAATATTACCAGCCAGCCATGGTGGCTCACATCTGTAATCCCAACACTTTGGGAGTGTGAGGTGGGAGGATCACTTGAGACCTGAAGTCCAGGGCTGCAATGAACTATAATCATGCCACTGCACTCCAGCCTGGGTGACAGAGTGAGACCCTATCACCAAAAAAATATAGAGGACATCCACATTGCATTGTGCCAAAACTTAAATAAAATGCACTACAGCCCAAATTTCCCAATTCATACTTTTCTGACAGGTAATCGGGGTAGAGAATCCTAGGGAGATATTTGACTATTCACTTTGGGTTTTTCATTAATCATGCAGCAGAGAAACACTGCAGTAGCTGATTAATGATACAAAACCAGAAATAAGAGGAATTCACAGCTAGGAGTAACCACAAATATTTTAGTCCCTGAATAATTCACAGAAATCTTGAGGAGAATATTAGACTTCCTAAGCATATAGTAAATGAAGTCACATCTTTTTATCTTAATGAATAAGGTAGTCAAAGCCAATATGTAGGATGGATGGATAGATAGATAGATAGAAAGATAGATATAGATAGATAGATAGATAGATAGATAGATAGATAGATAGATAGATAGATAGATAGAGACAGATAGATAGATGATAGTTAACTGTATTTATTTCAGGTATATTAACATCTATAATATTCCTGTGAAAATGGTGTTCTTCTAATTTCATTTTATAGATTAAGAAACTGACGTTTTGAGGTTAAAAGGTTAAATTACTTTCAGAAGATCACATTACTGGTAAAGGAGAGGACTAGGATTAATAAATACCCAAATCACAAGGAAAACTACAAAACGCTGATGAAGGAAATCAAAGAGGACATAAAGAAGTGGAAAGATATCCCATGCTCATAAATCAGAAGACTTAATATTATTAAAATGATCATACTGCCAAAAGAAATCTACAGAGTCAATGTAATCTCTGTCAAAGTACCAACATCATTTTTCACAGAAAGAGAAAAAAAAAATCTTAAAATTTGCAAGGAACAGAAAAAGAGCGTAAATATTGAAAGCAATCCTAAGCAAAAAGAACAAAGCTGGAGGCATCACAGTACGTGACTTCCAAATACATTACAATGCTATAGTAACCAAAACAGCAGGGTATTTGTATAAAAACAGATATATAGACCACACAGACCAGTGGAACAGAACAAAGAACTCAAAAAATTTACATAATTACAGCAAACTGATTTTTGGCAAAGGTGACAGGAACAACCTTGAAGAAAAGATATCTTCTTCAATAAGTAGTGCTGGGAAAATTGGATATCCATATGCAGAAGTTTGAAACCTCTATCACTCAAGGTATACAAAAATCAAATCCAGATGAATTAAATATTTGGATGTAAGTCTCAAAACTACAAAACTTACAGAAGAAAACATAGAGAAAACACTTCAGGACATTGGTCTAGTAAATGATTGTATGTCTAGGACCTCAAAAGCACAGACAACAAAAACATAAATAGACAAACGGTACTACATTAAACCAAAAGGCTTCTGCACAGGAAAGAAAACAATCAACAGGGTGAAGAGGCAACCTGCTGAATGGGAGAAACTATCTGCAAACCATATCACAAGGGACTAAAATTGAGAATACACACAGAATTTAAACAACTCAGCAATCTAAAACAAGTAGGAAGAGGTCATGGACAGAGTTTTCTCAAAAGAAGACAATTAGCCAACAGATATGTGAAAAAATACTCAATATCACTAATCATCAGGAAATTTAAATGAAAACTGAAATGAGATATCATTTTACCCCATTTATAATGGCTATTACTAAAATGACCAAAAATAACATACGATGGCAAGGATGTGGAGAAAAGGGAACACTTATACACTGTTGCTGAGAATGTCAATTAGCCACTATGGAGAACAGTATGAAAATTTCTGAAAAAAAAACAAAACAAAAAAAAAAAACAAAAAAAAAAACAAAAAAAAAAAACTGAAATATAATTACCATATGATCCAGCAATCCCACTACTGAATATTTATCCAAAGGAAAATACATCAGTATATCATAGGGGTACCTGCACTCTCATGTATATTGCAGCACTATTTACAATAGCAAATATATTGAATAAACATAAATGTCCATCAATGTTCAAATGGATAAGGAAAATGTTGTATATATACACAACGGAATCCCATCCAGTCATAAAAAAATAAAATAATGTCATTTGTAACAACATGGGTGGAACTGGAGGTCATTATGTTAACTGAACTAAGTCAGACACAGAAAGACAAATATTGAATGTTCTCATTCATATGTGGAAGCTACAAAAGTTGATCTCATGGAAGTAAAGAGTAGATTGAATAGATATCAGAGGCTGGGAAGGATGTTTGGCTGGGGTGAGGGGATATGACCAGAGGTTGGTTAAGCATAAAACATACAGTTAGATATAAGGAATTTGTTATAATGTTATACAGAAGACTAGGGTGACTAGAGTTAGCAATAATATATTGCATATTTCAAAGTAGCTAAAAGAGAGGACTCAAATTGTTCCCAATCCATACAAATAATATATACTCAAGGTGATGGGTACCTCTGACACTCTGACTTGGTAATTACACATTCGACGCATGTAACAGAATATCACATGTACCCCCAAAGTATGTAAAATATTATTCATCAATAAAATAAATGCCCAGTTCTGTCTGACCTCAAATTTATACCCTTTATAGTATGTTTTCCTGCATCTCTTTAAAACTTTGTTAGAGTTTAACATCTATGTTAAAAACTATGAAAGAATATTCTCTCGCATGTCATCATTACCATCAAATATGTATAATTAATAATTTGTATTTTTATAATAAGCCATGTATTTTTTGGTTGCTTAAAGAAAAGTCTGAATGGTTTAGTAAAATATTATTAGCCAGCAAGTCAGCAGTTCAAGGTGCTAGTCTCAAATCTTCCACAAAGTGTCCTGAAAGTGTTGAAGATTCCCATCGTCTCATCCTCTTTCTGAATTCTAGTATTGTCATCTTTTTTTTTTTTCTAAAACATGTTTCAGGGAATACTGTTCCACAACGTGACACACACAGGTGCACACACACACACACACACAATCCTGTGATAGAATAAATTTAAAAAAATGCAAACTATAGCTTCATTTAGAAATCTGTGATGTAGTTTAGCATGGCTCTAAGACATAATTAGTTAAGGAACCTCTTAAGGTTTTTAAACACATTTTTTCTAAATTGTAGGTAACTTGGACATATCCTCCCTTTTGTCAAAATATTTTCAATGGAAAACAGTGTGTGAAATGTTGATGTGTGTTCTTTCTAATGATCTTTGTAGTTTCACATTTTATGGCTCTTATTACTGTTCCTTAGCGGTATTTCAAAACAATGCTGGGAATACTCAGTAATTATTATTCTTACTGGGAAAAATATCATTGAGTCAAGTTTTCCTTTATCAGTATGTTTTGAATGTAAACAAAATTTTTCCCCCAAACTGATTTTAATAATAAAACCTATTGTTATATAACAAAATTAAATAATAAGACAGATTTCAAGAGTAATATCTGAGAATTCTACTCTCACTTCTCTATAATTTTTAAGTTTGAATTCCTTCAGATATTGTTTTCATGCTCAGTCACTTAGCAAGATAGCTATACAGCTTCTGATAATCAGTCGAGACATGGAAATATTTTTTTTCCTTAGGAGAGTGGAAAGCATTCCAAAATGTTCTTTAGAGGACTTCACACATATGTAGTTGGTCTCATGGCTCTTCTTAATCTAATCCCTGGTAAGAAGGCTGAAATTGCCATGAATGAATTGAACTAAATGTTATCCACTATCTGGAAGTAGAGATCAGGTCAGCTTTCACAGAAACACGTGATTACATGCTGGCGGCTGAACAGTGAAAAAAAAAATCAATGTTTTCTTAGGAAGAGGAATGAGGGTGTGGCATATTAAGCATAATCTTATGCGAATGTTAAGAATATAGAAGAAAAATGTTTCACAATAATAGATTTAGTTGACGCAGAGAAACACATAGAAGACAAACATCAGGTAGAAGATTTGAAAGTCTGAGATCTATTGTCAGTTTTCACTTAAAAAAAATATGTCCTCAGGCCAATCATTAAAACTATGTAAGCCTCAGTTTTCCTACTTACATAGGGATGTTATTATTTGCCTATTATTATTCAAATAGACATTTAAATAACAACATAGAGTTAATAGGTATGAAAGCTCTTTTATATAGAAGTATTATCTTATTTTAAAAAATTATTTTTATTTAACTTTGAGAAAGAAAATTCAACTTTTTTTGACATTTTTTACATGATGAACAGTATAATTAGACACAATCCATTAACAAGACAAAAATGACAATTTGTCATGTTTTCTCTTTTTTTATAATGACTTTGATAGTTCTCTTATAGGATTCAAATAAAGCATTATTTAAACAATGTTAAACTCATCTCTTTTTTTTTTTTTTTCAGCAAGGCTTCTTGAAGATGGTTGCCTGTATTTCTGATGAGTCTGCAGGCAAGAGAAAGGTCTGAAATCCAGTAACTCAGAGTCCATATAATGCTTACAGTAACATAAATGACAAAGTGTCATTGATGACTGAGATGACAAATGACAACATGCATATTAATAAGCACTAGAAGACATTCAATCACTGTCCAATATTCTTAGTCACGCTGAAGGACAATGCAATCTTCAAATGCAGCACCCCACAGAAGAAGTGTGACTGTCACCAAACAACTTCTACAACTTAGAAACTCAGCAGAAAAGTGTCAAGGTTATGGCTACCCTCATGGAAAGGTGAATGACACCTGCATAATTTTTATATCCATACTATGGGGGCAACAACAATAGCCTCCAAATTATACTTCTACACAATAACAATAGGCTCCAAATTATTGTATAGAAGTTGTGTCTACACATATAATCAGTTCAAGCCTTTCAACTAAATTTAGTAATGAATGAAATTATTTTTTCCATTGTGCTCTCTTTCTTTCTCTCTCCATCCCTGCCTGTTTCCCTCTCTATCTATATAGTTATTTGACAGGAGTGCTTGTGTGTTTGATCAATTCCATTAAAGTAGTCTATCTAGGTGGAAATCATGTGGCTCTTAATCTAGTTATGTGACACAAGTGCTATGTGTATGTGTATATCTTTCTATATAACACACACATAAGTAATTTTTATATCTCAAATATCTGGACATTTTATGAGTCATCTACTTTATTTTTTACATATTTTTTCTTTTTTAATATATAGAACAATTTCCTAAATACATTTATTATGAACATATGATAAATATAAATAATATAGATACTTGACAAAAACACTCAACAACCCAAAATGGAAGAGCCGAGGTGGATAGTCCAGTCCAAAGGCTTATTGTTCACCAAAGTGACAGGTAGACTGCATTCCCTCTGGTAGTACAGAAATGACTGATATTGTTGTTATGTGTTACAGCCCTAATGTCATTCAACAGGTATTTTAGACTGAATATGAAAATCGTTAAAAAAACTATTTATGTTCCTGGGCTTGAATATAAATACACACAGAAGCCTCAACTCTTCTGCTCGTATGTTCATTGCTTTTCTACTGAATATCAACAGGTATTTTTCTTTTTGTCTACACTGAAAACAATAAGCTATATTGCAGAGATGGGTGGATTATTTCAAATGTACTTTGTTGAACTTGTAACCTTAAGAATGGTGATATTAAATAAAACTTAAGCTATCTTAACCAAAGAAATAAGAAATTGTCAATATAAAAATATTAGAAAGATATGGCTTTTCTGTGTAATTATTTATCTTTAGCCTAGTTTATTAGTCTGCTGAGGCTGCCATAAGATAATATCCCAGACTGGGTGGTTTAAACAACTGAAATTTGTATTCTGACAGTTTTGGAGGCTAAAATTCCCAGATCAAGTTGTCTGCAGACTTGGTTTCTCCATAAGACTATTTTCATGACTTGTACATGACCACCTTCTTATTGTTTCTTCACATGGTCTTTCCTCTGTGCTAGCATACTCTTAATGTCTCTTTCTTTTCTTATAATGACATAACCCTTATTGGGTAAGGGCCCAATCTTTATGACCTCATTTAACCTTTATTACCTCCTTAAAGACTCTGTCTCCTAAGACAGTAATATCAGGAGTTAGGGGCTTTTAATTTGGGGGAGGGCATAATTCAGTATAAGACACGGAGTTAGAAGAAAATTCTATTTGTCTCAAGGAAGCACTTGGTACATCATTATCTACTAAATTCAATTTTATTAAATTAGTATTTAACATACATTATGTGATAAGATAAGCAAATAATATTTTCTGGCACCTGAAACATACACAGAAACAGTAAATATCTGTTATCATTAGCTTTCCAGTGCATAAAAGAGAGAAAGGAATGAGAGAAACTGTGTGTGTGTGTGTGTGTGTGTGTGTGTGTGAAATGAAGGTGTTTGCTTTGCTTAGAAAGCAGTAAAGCATTTGCCTATTATATGAGGCATAACCTGCAATATATATATATATTCTCAAAAGATACCGAATGGACAGAACAAACATTTAAAGTTATCAATCATTCATTGGGCACATAGAGTGTTGTGGAATTATAAAATTTATGGTATTATGACTTTTAATCCCACAAAAAACCTACACATTTAAAAACTGCTTCAAGTCAACACAGTATAAGGAAGTATTGTGTAATGTATTCACATATATCACAGCTATATTATTAATGATTAATTCATACATAACTATTAAATAATATTCTTTCTTCCATTAAATCACTATCTTTCAGTCATAGTTTACCAGGAAGAAAATAGTTAAAATGACAACTACCTATAGCATAATTGGTATCAATTTTGGTAACTGGCTTAATATAAATTTCCATTTAAGTTTTGTTGAATAAGTAAAGCTTATTTAATTTTTATATTTAATCATTATGGGTAAAAGAAAGTGCATATATTTATGGGGCATAAGAAATATTTTGATATAGGCATGCAATGCATAATAATCACTTCATGGAAAAGGGGATATTCATCCCCTCAAGCATTTATCCTTTGAGTAACAAATAATCCAATTATATTCTTAGTTATTTTAAATGTACAATTAAATTATTATTGACTATAGTCATCCCATTACACTTTCAAATGGTATTAATCATTCTTTGTAACTATTATTTGGTCCCAGTAACCATCCTCACCTTCCCCCACCCCCTCACTACCTTTTGCAGACTCTAGTAACAATCCTTCCTATCTCTACCTTCATGAGTTCAATTATGATGAAATTAGATTTTTAGACAACACAAGTAACTGAGAATATGTGATGTGTGTCTTTTTGTGCCTGGCTTATTTTACTTAACATAATGATCTCCAGTTACATCCATGTTGTTGCAAATGGTAGGATGTCATATTTTTATGCTTGAATAGTACTCCTCTGTGCATATGTACTACATTTACTTTAACCATTAATCTGATGACTGACACTTAGGTTGCTTCCAAATCTTAGCTACTGTAAACAATGTTGCAACAAACATGTGAGTTCAGATATCTCTTTGATATACCAATTTCCTTTATTTGGGGTATGTGCCCAGCAGTGGGATTGCTGGATCATATGGCAGCTCTATTTTTAGTTTACTGACGAACCTCTAAACCGTTCTCTTCGGTGGTTCTACTAACTTACATTCCCAACAGTGTATGAGGGTTCCCTTTCTCCACATCTTCACCAGCATTTGTTATTGCTTGTCTTTTGGATATAATCCATTTTAACTGAGATGAGATGGTATATTATTGTAACTCTGATTTGCATTTTTCTGATAAGCAGTAATATTGAGCACCTTTTCATATTTGTATTATTCTGTTATTGCACTGCTATAAAGAAATATCTAAGGCTAGGTAATTTATAAAGGAGAGAGGTTTAATTGACTCACGGTTCCACAGGCTTTACATGAAGCATAGTGACATCTGCATCTGGGAAGACCTCAGGAAGCTTCTAATCATGACAGAAGGCAAAGGTAGAGCAGTTGTCTTACACAGTGGGAGCAGGAGCAAGAGAAAGAAGTTGGGGTGGGGAGGTGCCACACACTTTTAAACAACCAGATCTTGTGAGAACAAGATCAAGTTCTTTCTTCTTAGGATAAGAGTAGTTTATATACCACGGTTACAGTGCTACCAATAATGTCTTGATTCTGTGTGGTTTTAT
>NW_026654730.1:0-8269 GCF_009828535.3 Hylobates moloch
TTCAACTGACAGATTTGAACCTTAGTTTGGATTGAGAAGCTCTGAAATTCTCTTTCTGTAGATACTGCATGCGGATATTCCGAGCGCTAAGGGGCCCATGGTGGAAAAGGTATATCTTCAAATAAGAACTACACAGAAGCATTTTGTGAAACTTCTTTGTGATCTGTGCATTCAACTAGCAGAGCTGAACGACACTTTTGATTGAGGAGTTTTGAATCACTCTTTCTGTAGAAACTGCAAGGGGACATTCAGAGCGCTAAGGGGCCTAGAGTGGGAAAAGGAATATCTTCAAATTAAAACTACACAGAAGCATTCTGTGAAACTACTTTCTGGTCTGTGCATTCAACTAGCAGAGTTGAACCTTACTTTTGATTGAGGAGTTTTGAAACACTCTTTCTATAAAAACTGCAAGTGGACATTTGCAGCACTAAGGGGCTTATAGTGGAAAAATGAATATCTTCAAATAACAGCTACACAGAATCATTCTGCCAAACTTCTTTCGGTTCTGTGCATTCAACTAACAGAGTTCAAACCTACTGTTCATTGAGAAGTTCTGATACACTCTTTCTGTGGAAACTGCAAGCGCAGATAAGGAGCGCTAAGGGGGCTATAGTGGAAAAAGTAACATCTTCAAATAAAAACTACACAGAATCATTCTCCCAAAATTCTTTCTGCTCTGTGCATTCAACTAACAGAGTTGAACCTTACTGTTGATTGAGAAGTTCTGAAACACTCTTTCTGTAGAACCTGCAAGCGGACATTCAGAGCACTAAGGGGCCTATAGTGGAAAATGGAATAACTTCAAATTAAAACTACAGAGAAGCATTCTGCGAAACTTCTTTCTGATCTGTGCATTCACCTAGCAGAGGTGAACCTTACTTTTGATTGAGGAGTTTTGAAACACTCTTTCTGTAGAAACTGCAAGGGGACATTCGGAGCGCTAAGGGGCATATAGTGGAAAAAGGTATATATTGAAATAAAAACTACACAGAATTATTCTGCAAACTTCTTTCTGTTCTGTGCATTCAACTGACAGATTTGAACCTTACTGTTGATTGTTAAGTTCTGAAACACTCTTTCTGTAGAATCTGCAAGCGGAGATTCGGATCGCTAAGGGGCCTATAGTGGAAAAAGTTATATCTTCAAATAAAAACTGCCCAGTAGCATTCTGTGAAACTTCTTTCTGATCTGTTCATTCAACTAGCAGAGTTGAACCTTACTTTTGATTGAGGAGTTTTGAAACACTCTTTCTGTAGAAACTGCAGTGGGAGAATCAGAGCGCTAAGGGGCCTATGGTGGAAAAAGAGTATTTTGAAATAAAAACTACACAGAATAATACTGCCAAACTTGTTTCTCTTCTGTGTATTCAACTGACAGATTTGAACCTTACTTTTGATTGACAAGCTCTCAAACTCTCTTTCTGTATATACTGCAAGCGATTATTCCGAGCGCTAAGGGGCCTATGGTGGAAAAAGGAATATCTTCAAATAAGAACTACACAGAAGCATTCTGCGAAACTTCTTTCTGATCTGTTCATTCAACTAACAGAGTTGAACCTTACTGTTGATTGAGAAGTTCTGAAACACTCTTTCTGTAGAAACTGCAAGCGGATATTTGGAGCACTAAGGGGCCTATAGTGGAAAAAGGTATATCTTCAAATGAAAAGTACACAGAAGCATTCTGCGAAACTTCTTTCTGATCTGTGCATTCAGGTAGCAGAGTTGAACTTTACTTTTGATTGAGAAGTTGTGAAACTCTCTTTCTGTAGAAACTGCAAGCGGATATTCGGAGCGCTTAGGGGCCTATAGTGGAAAAGGGAATATCTTCAAATAACAACTACACAGAATCATTCTGCCAAACTTCTTTGTGTTCTCTGCATTCAAGTAACACAGTTGAACCTTACTTTTGATTGAGAAGTTCTGAATCTCTCTTTCTGTAGAAACTGCAAGCGGACATTCGGAGAGCTAAGGGGCCTATAGCGCAAAAAGGAATATTTCAAATAAAAACTACACAGAAGCATTCTGCGAAACTTTTTTCCGATCTGTGCATTCAACTAGCAGAATTGAACCTTACTTTTGATTGAGGAGTTTTGAAACAGTCTTTCTGTAGAAACTGCAAGGTGACATTCGGAGCACTAAGGGGCCTATAGTGGAAAAAGGTATATCTTCCAATAAAAACTACACAGAATCATTCTGCCAAACTTCTTTCTGTTCTGTTCATTAAGCTAACAGAGACAAAACTTACTGTTGATTGAGAACTTCTGAAACACCCTTTCTGTAGAAACTGCAAGCGGACATTCGGAGCGCTAAGGGGCCTACAGTGGAAAAAGGAATATCTTTAATAAAA
This sequence comes from Hylobates moloch, assembly GCF_009828535.3. Taxonomy (NCBI): domain Eukaryota; kingdom Metazoa; phylum Chordata; class Mammalia; order Primates; family Hylobatidae; genus Hylobates; species Hylobates moloch. Next base: position 2,347 of record NW_026654730.1, read on the forward strand.
ACAACACAGAATCATTCTGCCAAACTTCTTTCTCTTCTGTGCATCCAAATAACAGAGTTGAACCATACTGTTCATTGAGAAGTTCTGAAACACTCTTTCTGTAGAAACTGCAAACGGACATTCGGAGCGCTAAGGGGCCAATAGTGGAAAAAGGAGTATATTCAAATTAAAACTACACGGAACCATTCTGTGAAAATTCTTTCTGATCTCTGCATTCAATTAGCAGAGGTGAACCTTACTTTTCATTGAGAAGTTCTGAATGTCTCTTTCTGTACAAACTGCAAGCGGACATTCGGAGGGCTAAGGGGCCTATAGTGGAAAAAGGAACATCTTCGAATAAAAAGTACAAAGAAGCCTTCTGCGAAACTTCTTTCTGATCAGTGCATTCAACTAACAGGGTTGAACCTTACTTTTGATTCAGAAGTTGTGAAACTCCCTTTCTGTAGAAACTGCAAGCGGAAATTCGGAGCGCTAAGGGGCCTATAGTGGAAAAAGGAATATATTCCAATAAAAATCTCACAGAAGCATTCTTCGAAACTTCTCTCTGATCTGTGCATTCAACTAGCAGAGTTGAACCTTACTTTTGATTTAGGAGTTTTGAAACACTTTCTGTAGAAACTGCTAGAGGACATTCCGGGCGTTAAGTGGCTTATAGTAGAAAAAGGAATACCTTCAAATAAAAACTACACAGAAGCATTCTGCCAAACTTCTTTCTGATCTTTGCATTCAACTACCAGAGTTGAACCTTACTTTTGATTGAGAAGTTCTGTAACTCTTTTTCTGTAGAAACTGCAAGCGGACATTCGGAGCTCAATGGGGCCTGTAGAGGAAAAAGTAATATCTTCTAATAAAAACTACACAGAAGAATTTTGCGAAACTACTTTCTGAACTGGGCATTCAACTAGCAGAGTGGAAACTTACTTTTGATTGAGGAGTTTTGAAACACTCCTTCTATAGAAACTGCAAGTGGACATTCGGAGCACTAAGGGGCCGATAGGGGAAAAAGGAATTTCTTGAAATAAAAACGACACAGAATCATTCTGCCAAACTTCTTTCTGGTCTGTGCATTCAAATAACAGAGTTGAACACTACTGTTGATTGAGAAGTTCTGAAACACTCTTTCAACTAACATTCAACTAACAGTGTTGAACCTTACTGTGGATTGAGAAGATCTGAGAAACTCTTTCTGTAGACACTGCAAGCGGACATTCGGAGCACTGAGGGTCCTAAAGTGGAAAAAGGAATATCTTCAAATTAAAACTACACAGAAGCATTCTGCGAAACTTCTTTCTGATCTGTGCATTCATCTTACACAGTTGAACCTTACTTTTCATTGAGAAGTTCTGAAACTCTCTTTCTGTACAAACTGTAAGCGGACATTCTGAGCGCTAAGGTGCCTATAGTGGAAAAAGGAGCATCTTCTAATAAAAAGTACACAGATTAATTCTGTGAAACTTCTTCCTGATCTGTGCATTCAACTAGCATATTTGAAACTTACTTTCGATTTTGAAGTTGCGAAACTCTCTTTCTGTAGAAACTGCAAGCGGACATTAGAGCGCTAATGGGCCTACAGTGGAGAAAGGAATATCTTCAAATAAAAACTACAGAGAAGCATTCTGTGAAACTTCTTTCTGATCTGTGCATTCAACTAGCAGACTTGAATCTTACCTTTGATTCAGTAGTTGTCAAACACTCTTTTTGTAGAAACTGGAAGCGGATATACCGAGTGCTAAGGGGCCTATAGTGGAAAAAGGATTATCTTCAATAAAACCTTCACAGAATCATTCTGCCAAACTTCTTTCTGTTCTGTGCATTCAACTAACAGGGTTGAACCTTACTGTTAATTGAGGAGTTCTGAAACACTCTTTATGTAGAAACTGCAAGGGGACATTCGGAGCACTAAGGGGCCTATAGTGGAAAAAGGAGTATCTTCCATTTAAAACTACACAGAAGCAATCTGTGAAACTACTTTCTGGTCTGTGTATTCAACTAGCAGAGTTGAACCTTACTTTAGATTGAGGAGTTTGAAACACACTTTATTTTGAAACTCCAAGTGGACATTCAGAGCACTAAGTGGCTTATAGTGTAAAAAGGAATATCTTCAAATAACAACTACACAGAATCATTCTGCCAAACGTCTTTCTGTTCTGTGCATTCAACTGAGTTGAACCCTACTGTTGATTGAGAAGTTCTGAAACACTCTTTCTTTCGAAGCTGCAAGCGGACATTCGGAGCGCTAAGGGGCTTATAGTGTAAAAAGTAACATCTAAAAATAGAAACTACACAGAAGCATTCTGCGAAACTTCCTTCTCATCTGTGCATTCAACTAGCAGAATTGAACGTTACTTTTGATTGAGAATTTGTGAAACTCTCTTTCTTTAGAAACTGCAAGCGGATATTCGGAGCGCTAATGGGCCTATAGTGGAAAAAGGAATATCTTGAAATAAAAACTACACAGAATCATTCTGCCAAACTTCTTTCTGTTCTGTGCATTCAACTAACAGAGTTGAACCTTACTGTTGATTGAGAAGTTCTGAAACACTCTTTCTGTAGAAACTGCAAGCGGACATTCGGTGAACTAAGGGGCCTATAGTGGAAAAAGGAATATCTTCAAATTAAAACTACAGAGAAGCATTCTGCGAAACTTGTTTCTGATCTGTGCATTCACCGAGCAGAGGTGAACCTTACTTTTGATTGAGGAGTTTTGAAACACTCTTTCTGTAGAACCTGCAAGTGGACATTCGGAGCACTAAGTGGCCTATAGTGGAAAAAGTAATTTCTTGAAATAAAAACTACACAGAATCATTCTGAAAAACTTCTTTCTGTTCTGTGCATTTAAATAACAGAGTTGAACACTACTGTTGATTGACAAGTTCTGAAACACTCTTTCAACTAACATTCAACTGACAGTGTTGAACTTTACTGTTGATTGAGAAGTTCTGAAACACTCTTTCTGTAGAAACTGCAAGCGGACATTCGGAGCACTGAGGGGCCAATAGTGGAAAAAGGAATACGTTCAAATTAAAACTGCACAGAAGCATTCTGTGAAACTTCTTTCTGATCTTTGCATTCAACTAGCAGAGTTGAACCTTACTTTTGATTGAGGAGTTTTGAAACACTCTTTCTGTAGCAAGTGCAAGTGGACATTCCGAGCAATAATCGGCTTATAGTGGTAAAAGGAATATCTTGACAGAAAAACTACAAAGAATCATTCTGCCAAACTACTTTCTTTTCTGTGCATTCAACTAACAGAGTTGAACCTTACTTTTGATTGAGAATTTCTGAAACTCTCTTTTTTTAGAAAGTGCAAGTGGACATTCGGAGCGCTGAGGTGCCTATAGTGGAAAAAGGAATATCTTCAAATAACAACTACACAGAAGCATTCTGTGAAACGTATTTCTGATCTGTGCATTCAACTAGCACAGTTTAACCTTACTTTTGATTGAGAAGCTCTGAAACTCTCTTTCTGTAGAAACTACAAGCGGACATTCGGAGCGCTAAAGTGCTTATAGTGGAAAAAGGATTATCTTGAAATAAAAACTACACAGAAGCTTTCTGCCAAACTTCTTCCTGTTTTGTGCATTCAACTAAGAGAGTTGAATTTTACTGTTGATTGAGAAGTTCTGAAACAGTCTTTCTGTAGAAACTGCAAGGTGACATTCGGAGCACTAATGGGCCTACAGTGGAAAAAGGAATATCTTCAAAGTAAAACTACACAGAAGCTTTCTGCCAAACTTCTTTCTCTTCTGTGCATTCAAATAACAGAGATGAAAATTACTTTTGATAGAGAACTTTTGAAACTCTCTTTCTGTAGAAAGTGCAGGCCGACATTTGAATTGCTATGGTGCCTATAGTGGAAAAAGCATCTTCAAATAAAAGCTACAGAGAAGAATTCTGCGAAACTTCTTTCTGATCTGTGCATTCAACTTACACTGTTGAACCTTACTTTTGATTGAGAAGTTTTGAAACTCCCTTTCTGTAGAAACTGCAAGCGGACATTCGAAGCGCTAAGGGGCCTATTGTGGAAAAAGGAATATCTTCAAATAAAAACTGCACAGAACCATTCTGCGAAACTGCTTTCTGATCTGTGCATTCAACTGGCAGAGTTGAACGTTACTTTTGATTCAGGAGTTTTGAAAAACCCTTTCTGTAGAAAGTGTAAGTGGACAGTCTGAGCGCTAAGGGGCTTATAGTGGAAAAAGGAATATCTTGAATTAAAAACTACACAGAATCATTCTGCCAAACTTCTTTCTGTTCTGTGCATTCAACTAACAGAGTTGAACGTTACTTTTCATTGAGAAGTTCTGAAACTATCTTTCTGTACAAACTGCAAGCGGACATTCGGAGCGCTAAGGGGCCTATAGTGGAAAAAGGAATATCTTCAAATAAAAACAACACAGATGCTTTCTCCGAAACTTCTTTCTGATATGTGCATTAAGCTAAGACAGTTGAAACTTACTTTTGATTGAGAAGTTCTGAAACACTTTTTCTGTAAAAAGTGCAAGCGGATATTCGGAGCGCTGAGGGGCCTATAGTGGAAAAAGGAATATCTTCATATTAAAACTACCCAGAATCATTCTGTGTAACTTCTTTCTCATCTGTACATTCAATCAGCAGAGTTGAACCGTTCTTTTGATTTAGGAGTTTTGAAACACTGTTTCTGTAGAAACTGCAAGGGGTCATTCAGAGCGCTATGGATCCTACAGTGGAAAAAGGAATATCTTCCAATAAAAGCTACAGAGAAGCATTCTGCCAAAGTTCTTTCTGTTCCGTGTATTCACCTAACAGAGTTGAACCTTACTGTTGATTGTTAAGTTCTGAAACACTCTTTCTGTAGAAACTGCAAGCAGACATTCCGGGCGTTAAGGGGCAAATAGTGCAAAAAGGAATATCTTCAAATAATAACTACACAGAAGCATTCTGCCAAACTTCTTTCTGTTCTGTGCATTCAACTAACAGAGTTGAACCTTACTGTTGATTGAGAAGTTCTGAAACACTCTTTCTGTAGAAACTGTAAGCGGACATTCGGAACACTGAGGGCCGTATAGTGGAAAAAGGAATATCTTCATATTAAAACTACACAGAAGCATTCTGTAAAACTTCTTTCTGATCTGTGCATTCAACTAGCAGAGTTCAACCTTACTTTTGATTGAGGAGTTTTGAAAAACTCTTTCTGTAGAAACTTCAAGGGGACATTTGGAGCACTAAGGTGCCTATGGTGGAAAAAGTAACACCTTCAAATGAAAACTACACAGAATCATTCTGCCAAACTACTTTCTGATCTTTGCATTCACCTAGCAGAGTTGAACTTTACTTTTGATTGAGAAGTTTTGAAAACCTCTTTCTGTAGAAACTGCATGCGGACATTCGGAGCTCAATGGGGCCTATAGAGGAAAAAAGAAATACCTTCTAATAAAAACTTCACAGAAGAATTTTGCAAAATATCTTTCTTATCTGGGCATTCAACTAGTAGAGTGGAAACTTACTTTTGATAGAGGAGTTTTGAAACACTCCTTCTGTAGAAACTGCAAGTGGACATTCGGAGCACTAAGGGGCCTAAAATGGAAAAAGGAATTTCTTGAAATAAAAACTACACAGAATCATTCTGCCAAATTTCTTTCTGTTCTGTGCCTTCAAATAACAGAGTTGAACACTACTGTTGATTAAGAAGTTCTGAAACAGTCTTTCAACTAACATTCAACTAACAGTGTTGAACCTTACTGTTGATTGAGAAGTTCTGAAACACTCTTTCATTAGAAACTGCAAGCGGACATTCGGAGCACTTAGGGGCCTATAGTGGAAAAAGGAATATGTTCAAATTAAAACTACACAGAAGCATTCTGTGAAACTTCTTTCTGATCTTTGCATTCAACTAGCAGTGTTGAACCTTACTTTTGATTCAGGAGTTTTGAAACACTCTTTC
>NW_026654731.1:0-8267 GCF_009828535.3 Hylobates moloch
CACCATGCCCGGCTAATTTTTGTATTTTTAGTAGAGATGGAGTTTCGTCATGTTGGCCAGTCTGGTCTCGAAGTCCTGACCTCAGGAGATCCACCTTCCTCAGCCTCCCAAAGTGCTGGGATTACAGGTGTGAGCCAGCGCACCCAGCTTATCTGTATTTCTTAAAGCTCTCCAAGTGGGCTATTCCTGTGTGCAGCCAAGGTTGAGAACAACGGCTTCAGCATGGATGAAAACATCACCTGGGGCTTGTTTCCTGGCCTCATGACCAGAGTCTCTCTCAGTGGTCTGCAGTGGAGGCTTGGGACACCACTTAAACATAAGTTTTGCAGGCTGGGTGTGGTGGCTCACAGCTCTAATCCTAGCACTTTGGGAGGCTGAGGTGGGTGGATTGCCTGAGGTCAGGAATTCAGACCAGCCTGGGCAACATGGTGAAACCCTGTCTCTACTAAAATACAAAAAATTAGCCGGGCGTGGCAGCGTGGGCCTGTAGTCCCAGCTACTTGGGAGGCTGAGGCAGGAGAATCGCTTGAACCCAGGAGGCGGAGGTTGCAGTGAGCCGAGATCACACCACTGCACTCCAGCCTGGTGACAGACTGAGACTCTGTCTCAAAAAAAAAAAAAGTTTTGCAAGGGTTCCCCTGGGCACACTTTGAGAAACTGACCTAGAGTTTTATTCCCTATAGATCTTCTAGATTTGAACAGAAAGGGATGTTTCAATCAATCCAATTAAAACATTTATTAGGCCAGGCATGGTGGCTCATTATGGTAATCCCAGGGTTTTGGAAGCCTGAGGTGGGAAGATCGCTTGAGGGGAGGAGTTGACAACCAGCCCGAGAAACATAGCAAGACTCTGTCTTTATAATTTTTTAATTTTGTTTTTTAAATCACCCAGGTGTGGTGTTGTGTACCTGTTGTCTCAACTACTCGGGAGGCTGAGGTGGAAGGATCACCTGAGCCTAATAGTTTAAATGAAATCAGCCTGGGCGATATAGCCAGAGCGTGTCTCTCCAAAAAAAAAAAAAAAAAAATTAAACACACAGTGAAGGACTGCTGAAGGGGGTTACCAAGATGACTCAATCAAGGTTGCTATTCTTTTTTTTTGAGACAGGATCTCGCTCTGTCGTCCAGGGTGAAGTGCTGTGGTGTGATCATGGCTCACTGCAGCCTTGCTCTTCCAGGTTCAAACCATTCTCCCACCTCAGCTTCCTAAGTAGCTGGGACCATAGGTGTGTGCCACTACGCCCTGCTAATTTTTTTTTAATGTTTTGTAGAGACGGGGTCTCACTATGTTACCCAGGCTGGTCTTGAATTGCTGACCTCAAGTGATCCTCCCCACCTGGCCTCCCAAAGTGCTGAGATTACAGGCATGAGCCACTGTTCCTGGCCCATGTTTGCTATTCTAAATTCAATTCACTTTATTTGTTTTAAAAATTATTTTTTAAAAATAGAGATGGGGGTCTTGCTATGTTGGCCAGGTTGGTCTTTAACTCTTGGCCTCAAACAATCCTCTTGCCTCAGCCTTCCAAAGTGCTAAGAGTACAGGCATGGACCACCATGCCTGTCCCACAATTCACTTTTAAGGAGCAAGGCAGGTACACATCAGGATAGCTGGTAACGCGAGTCACCCCTGGAGGCAAACCTAGTATTGAACAGATAAAAAGGCACTGGGTTGAGAGTCAGAACTCCTGGGTCATCATCACACCCCTAATAGTACTGAGCTATGCACGCGATCCTAGGAAAATGATCCCCTTTTCCTTGTCCTCATCTTCTTCTGCAAATTGCTTAGAAGACCTGACTTCTAAGGTCTCATCTTGTCTGATACTTTGGGATTCTGAAGCTGGCCACCATGTCTTCTCGAGAGTGAACCCCGAAAAACTGAGACAGGTCTCAGCTAATTTAGAAAGTTTATTTTGCCAAAGTTGAGGACGCACACCTGTGACACAGCCTCAGGAGGTCCTGATAACACGTGGCCAAGGTGGTCAGAGCACAGTTTGGTTTTATACATTCTGGGGAGACATGAGACATCAATCAACATATGCAAGATGAACATTGGTTTGGTCTGGAAAAGCAGGACAACTAGAAGCAAACGCGGGAGGCTCGAAGCAGGGAGGGGGCTTCCAGGTCATGGGTAGATAAGAAACCAATGGCTGCATTCTTTTGAGTTCCTGATTAGCCTCTCCAAAGGATGCAATCACATATGCATTTATCTCAGTGAGCAGAGGGGTAACTTTGAATAGAATGGGAGGCAGGTTGACCCTAAGCAGTTTCCAGCTTGACTTGTCCCTTTAGCTTAGTGATTTGGGGGCCCCAAGATTTCTTTTTCCTTTCATATGAGAGAGCAAGTATGTAGGACTCTGGGCAAACAATCCCCATGCTGTGGACAAACTACTTGTATTTTGCAAATAAGTGGCAATGCTTTGGCTAAGAAGAGAACACATTCGCCCGGGGAGAAGAGAGGTAAAGTCACAGGGTCCCTCGTGGAGAATGATGAGGGGGAGAACTTAGGGATTTCAGAGTTGAGTTGACAGCAGCATTTGTTGCAGGTAGGAGAGGGAGAGAATGGGGGCTTGCTACACACGTTTTAGTCTGCTAAGGCTGCCATAATACAGTGCCACAAGCTGGGCGGCTTAACAAGAAGAAACTTATTTGGAGGCTTTCTAGGTCTGAGGTCAAGGTGTAGGTAGAGCCACGTTCCCTCTGAAGGCACCAGGGAGAGATCTGTTCCAGATCTTCCTCCTACCATCTGCTAGTTCTTGGTTTGTGGAAGGATAACTCCAAATTTTGCACGTTCTCCCTTTGTTTAAATTTCTCCTTTTTATAAGTCATATTGGATTAGGGGCCCACTCTACTCTAGTATGACTCATCTTGTCTAGTTCCATTTGCAATGACCTGCCTTCCAAATAAGGCTACATTCTGAAATACTGGGGGTTAGAACTTCAACACATAAATTTTGAGGGAAAATAAATAACTCAACCTGTAACAATGGCGATGCACTACAGCTGCCGCTAAACAGGGCTCAATTTCTAAAGAAGGTTCAGAGATTCACAATGGCGGTGCATCCAAATATGCAATTTATTACTGGAGCAGAATATAGTATAGCTGTAATATCAAAGTAGGAGTGTCATCACAGCCAAAGGCTATGACTCCCAGCTGGGGGTCTGGAGAGGCCAAGTCCGAGGTTTTTTTTTTTTTTTTTAAACAGGATCTCGCTCTGCTGCCCAGGTTGGGGTGCAGTGGCACAGACACAGCTCACTGCAGCCTCGATGTAATTCTCCTCTCAGCCTCTTATGCAGCTGGGATCACAGGTATGCACCACCATGCCTGGCTGATTTTTGTGTTTTTTTGTAGAGACAGGATTTTGCCATGTTGCCCAGGCTAGTCTCAAACTCCAGGGCTCAAGCTATCTTCCCGCCTTGGCCTCCCAAAGTGCTGGGCCTCTGTGGTGGTTATTTACATATTAAATGTCTGCCTTATAGTTCAGGGGTCTCTTGAGGAATCGGCATGCTCATTTACCTGTTGTGTGTGTGTGTGTGTGTGTGTGTGTGTGTGTGTGTATGTGTGACTTAAGAGCAAAATTTTAGTTGTGGGGGCCTGGAGTTCTGGAATTTTTGCATTGGTTACACTTTTTGTTACGTGTGAAGCTAAGACCTTGCATGGTTAAGAAGTTGGAAAGACCACCAAAGGAGGACTGAGTCCCAGCTAGGTCCTTTATTAACCATCTGACCCTAGCAAATTGTTTCTTTGCGCCTCACTTTCTTCTGTACAAGAAGAGAACATATTGCCTACCTTCCAGGAGTAAATGCAACAGTGTATGTGAAAGTCCTTTTTGACCTACGAAGTTCTATGTAAGGGCAGGGTACTAGTCCTGCTGTTATTCTTCAGCGTAACATTGTTTCCATGGGAAAGCTCAATCTGCTTTATGACAATTGGATTTACAACGTAGTTTCCAGGAATGCATTTATCTCAAAGCAGTCTTTGGCCAAGAGCAACATAACCTGACCTAAGGATAAAATGCACTGTGGCAAAAGGCAGGAACTGCCCATGCAGGTTTTAACAACAAAAGAAAAAGAAAAAGAAAACTTTTACAAGCCATAATACTCATCTTGCCTCACCTTGTCCATCTATAGTTAAGTCCTTATATTAGTTAGGGTTCTCCAGAGAAACAAAAAAAAGAGGGCGTATTCTCACGCTGCTATAAAGAACTACCTGAGACTGGATAATTTATTTAAAAAGAGGTTTAATTGATTTACAGTCAAAAGGCTTAACAGGAAGCATGGCTAGGAGGCCTCAGGAAACTTACAATCATGGCGGAAGTCAAAGGGGAAGCAAGCACATCTTTACCATGGTGGAGCAGGAGAGAGAGAGGTGGGGGAAAGTGCTACACTTTTAAACCATCAGATCTCATGAGCACTCACTCATTATCATGAGAACATCATGGGGGAAAATCTGCCCCCGTGATCCAATCACCTCCCACCAGGTCCCTCCCCTGACATGTGGGGATTACAATTGGAGAAGAGATTTGGGTGGGGACACAGAGCCAAACCATACCAGAGGGTCTCTCTCTCTTAAGGATTTGACTCGGGCAATTGTGGAAACTGGTAAATTCAAAATCTTTGGGATAGACCAGCAGGCTGCTGACCCAGGGAGGGGCTGCAGTTTGAATCCTAAGGCAGCCTGAATGACACCTTTGTCCATGTCACTGATCTTTCTGGCAGGGAACCAACCACCTGCCATGTGGCCGGTGGGATGAAGGAGAAGGCTGACCAAGATGAATCCTCCCCATGTACTGCCATGTTGACTGCTCAGGATGTGGTCCAGAGGTACAAGTTGCTGGGCATCACTGCCCTACACATCAAGCTCCTGGCCACAGGAGCAAATACGACCAAGACCCCTAGACCTGGGGTGTGGTAGGACCCCCGAGCCCTTGCCTGCTCAGTTATGAAGATCCGGTAGACTGAGGACATCACCCCCAGCCCCTCTGACAGTATCTTCAGGAAGGAGGGTTGCTGTGGTCACTGTCTGTGAACAGGATTCCTCAAATCGTTTGCTGTTAATAAATTGCCATTGGCCAGGCGCGGTGGCTCACGCCTGTAATCCCAGCACTTTGGGAGGCCGAGGTGGGCAGATCACAAGGTCAGGAGATCGAGACCATCCTTGCTAACACGGTGAAACCCCATCTCTACTAAAAATACAGAAAATTAGCCGGGCGTGGTGGCAGGCGCCTGTAGTCCCAGCTACTCGGGAGGCTGAGGCAGGAGAATGGCATGAACCCGGGAGACGGAGCTTGCAGTGAGCAGAGATCAGGCCACTGCACTCCAGCCTGGGCAACAGAGCGAGACTCTGTCTCAAAAAAGAAAAAAAAAAATTGCCTTTGTGTAAACTAAAAACCAAACAAAACCAAAAAACAAAGCCAGTCTTTTGGCAGAATTCCCTCTTGGTCGGGGTAGGTCAGTCTTCGCTCTACTCAGGCCTTCAAACTGATTGGCTGTCTTGCCCACGTTGCAGAGGGTAACCCACTGTACTCAGTGCCTACTGATTTAGACGTTTGTCTCATCTAAAAAATATATCCACAGAAACATCTAGAATAATATGTTTCATGAAATATCTGGGTGCGATGGCCCAGCCAAGTTGACACATAAAATTCACCAGCCCGGCCTCCCTCTGTGTCCCTCTCTGATGCCCTTCTTGTCATCTCCTCCTCCCCAGGGGCATAGCAACCATTCTGATGTTGGAGTATTTCCTTCTTGCTCATGTTTCTATACGATTACTGCAAGGTTTGTGTATCAATATGGCAAGTAAAGTGGAAGTTTCAGCTGAGGCATCCAGACAGTAGATGAGATGTGAGGTCCCATTGGAGGATTTATGAAGGAAGACCAGCTGAAGAGTCCCTAACCCTCATCCACCATGAGAGTATAAATGAGTCAGAGATTCGAGATTTAAGGAGGATTTATGGCATCAACTCCTGTTAGTGAGCTCCAAGGTGCATGTTCTCCAAAGTGGAGAGGTCAGAGGGGCCTGCCTCCCACCTCAAGCCTGGATGAGCATCCCCCGCACTTTAGGCTGTTCAGGGGACTAGTGCCAGACTCTCACTTGAGAAATCTAAAGGGTGGTGATATGATTTGTCTGTGTCCCTCCCCAAATCTCATCTCAAATTGTAATCCAAATGACAATCCCCATGTATTGAGGGAGGGACCTGGTGGGAGGTGGTTGGATCATGGGGGCTGTTTTCCCCATGCTGTTCTTGTGATAGTGAGTGCATTCTCATGAGATCTGGTTGTTTGATAAATGTCTGGTGCTTCCTCCTTCTCTCTCTCTCTCGCTGACCACTATGTAAGACATGCCTTGCTTCCCCTTCATCTTCTGCCATGATTGTAAGTTTCCTGAGGCCTCTCCAGCCATGCAGAACCGTGAGTCAATTAAACTTCTTCTTTTTTTTTTGAGACAGAGTTTCACTCTTGTTGCCCAGGCTGGAGTGCAATGGTGTGATCTCAGCTCACCGCAACCTCCACCTCCTGGGTTCAAGTGATTCTCCTGCCTCAGCCTCCCAAGTATCTGGGATTACAGGAATCTGCCACCAACCTGGCTAATTTTGTATTTTTAGTAGAGATGGGTTTCTCCGTGTTGGTTAGGCTGGTCATGAACTCCCGACCTCAGGTGATCTGCCTGCCTTGGCCTCCCAAAGTGCTGGGATTACAGGCATGAGCCACATTGCCCAGCAATTAAACCTCTTTTGTTTGTAAATTACTCAGTCTCAGGTAGTATCTTTATGGACTAATACAGGTGGTCACTGGCTGACCAGGTACTTTAAAGGTGGAACTAAGGTAGGTGGCTTCACTGGGGGCTCCCTGTACTCCCATAGTTTGCTGTAGTGAAGAACATGAGATCAGTTGTGCCTCAAGTGCAAGAGAGCTGCATAGGATCTTCTAGAGCCCCTGGAGAAGATGGCCTAGGGGAGAGGGATAAAGAGACTTTTGCAGATAGAAGCTGGGGACATTCCTGATTCTCAGGGCTGTGGAGGGAGTCAGCGACCAGCCAGATAAGATGTGCACTGGCCATTATCAGGAGACTGGGAGCTCTAAAGATCCCTGAAGATCCTGAAAACTCATGGCAGCGTCCATGAGAGTCACCTTTAACCATTTCCTAGGCTACAGAGGATGATGCCAGTATTGGTCAAGTAAGAACTTCCTGCCCCTTTTCCTTCCTCTCCCTTCTCTGACCTGGAGGGGTCAGAAACTAGGGTTGGCAAGGTGGGGGAGGAGTCAGCCTCTTTCTCCACTGGATGGCTCCTCTAGCTGGCCTGAGCTGCTGCATATTTTGTAAGCATTTCCTCCCATCCTGTGGCAGAGTGCACTTCCCCACCCCTTGGTATTGGGCTTGGCCATGTGACTTGCCAGAGGGCTGTGGGCTGGTGTCACATGAATAGAGGCTTGCGATGCCCTTGTACTGGAGACTTTCCTCTTGTGCTTCTGCCGTCATCAAGAGAACATTTCCCAGGTAGACCAGGGTTCCTAAAGAATAAGATACCTGGAGCTGCTGCTGCTTCTTTTTTTTTTTTTTTGAGATGGAGTTTCGCTCTTGTTGCCCAGGCTGGAGTGCAATGGCGCATCCCAGGTCATTGCAACCTCCGCCTCCTGGGTTCAAGCAATTCTCCTGCCTCAACCTTCCGAGTAGCTTGGATTACAGGCATCTGCCACCACATCAGGCTAATTTTGTATTTTTAGTAGAGACGGGGTTTCTCCATGTTGTTCAGGCTGGTCTCAAACTCCCGACCTCAGGTGATCCACGTGCCTTGGCCTCCCAAAGTGCTAGGATTACCGGTGTGAGCCACCGTGCCCGGCCAACACCTGGAGCTTCTTCTAATGGAGCTCATGCTTAGTGCTGAGCCAGCCCGTATCAGTGCAGCCACTCCACTGACCCTCAGACTTGCCAGCTAGAAATGGAAGCTTATTTCTGTGGGTCATTGAGCTTTGAGCTGGTTGATTATGTAGCATAATGATGGCAATAATTGACTGATAAAAGGAGTAACCAAATAAAGTAAGAAAGTTATGATGATTACACTAAGACATTATTTATTAACTGGAGGACATTGTTTATTGGATAGAACTGCCTAAATTTCTCTGGGGTGAAGGAAGAATATACCTAACTAAATAAATTTAAAGGAACATCAATAGAGAACAATAAAGTTGCTTTATGATTATATCCATAAGCCCTTCTTGTTCAATTCAACAGTTACATGTACTTCTTTTTTTTTTTTTTTTTTTTTTTTT